>NC_048218.1:25298375-25570823 GCF_002007445.2 Ailuropoda melanoleuca
TATTTTTTTAATTGAAACAAGTCAAGATATTGAAATAAATAACATTTGAGAAACCTAACAGTGCAAATAAATGTATCAAGTAGCTAGTGGAAGAGGAGAAGCTAGAGTAGTACCAAAGGAAGTAAAAGCATAAAGAGTTTTAATGAAAAACCATGTTAAGAAATCCAGACCTAAATGTAACTCTTTTGACGATAAGCTTTGTTACTGTCACTATCTCCATTCATTCTTAGTATCTTAAAACACTTATGTCACCTTCAGTAACCAGTTATACCACAAACATGGTCCATCTTGTTTTTTGTAAATATTCTTGAACTAAACAGAAACCATGGAAAAACTAAACAAGATCCATACTAATAGCATTTTATAATATAATTCTCTTCCTATCACAGTTTTCCTATACTTTTTCATATTCAACTACTGTTCTCTTTCCAAGATTATTGCTAATGGAATACTTGACACTAATAATAGTCATTAGGAGTGGCTAATTATACGCCTCTTTACACATGTGAAAAAAATCGTGAGTCACCCAAAATTATAATGGCAGAGATAAAACTTTAGAAATTATTTTCAAGTCAAGATGAGTCATTCTAATATTATGAGATACTATTTTATATTTGTCAAGTACTTTATAATTATCTAGTTATGTTTTATGTGTATAAACATGCTGTTTTACTGAAATGCCCAATAAATATTTATTGAATATTTACCATATATCAGCACTATACTTGGTGATGAGCATATAATGATGGATATGAACAGTTCTGTCTGGATAACCCTCTTCATGAAACAGGCAGGAGTAGTAGTATTAGCTGAAGTCCAGAAATCAAATAGCTTGCCAGTCTTCAGAATTAGGCGTCCTTATTCCCAGCTTAGAGTTATATTCAGTACCTTTACATTTCTCAAATTGTGTTCCACCATGGATATTCCACAAAGAAAAGTTTGTATTGCCAAACAACATTAGAGATGTTTTAGGNCTGGGTACATAAGGCGTCCTTATTCCCAGCTCAGAGTTATATTCAGTACCTTTACATTTCTGAAATTGTGTTCCACCATGGATATTCCACAAAGAAAAGTTTGTATTGCCAAACAACATTAGAGATGTTTTAGGCTTTATCTTTTTAAGGGAGATTCAAAACACACATTAGCACATTAAACATTTTGAGAAACAATTCAGTGGAAAAGTATTCTTTAATTCAGTGAATCCCAAACTATTAATAACTCACTGTATATAGTTTTGGGATGCAATGTGTCACACTTGTGTTTTCAGGGACTAAGCTCACGAATACATTTGCTTAGTCCATAAAATGAGAGAATTGTCAAACCCAGTTGGCCTCCTTGCTTGGCAAACCCTTTGAGTAGCACTCACAGTCTTCACATAGTAACTCGGGATTGAATAAATTTCAGAACGGTGCAATACATAAACTATTGTGCCTCTTGTCAACCTTCTTCATCTCTTTGGAAAAGAAGAGAAAGTCTTTGAGAATTAGAGTTAACATTTTTAATATTTAATATTAAATATTTTACAAGGAGTTTAATTCTTCAAATTGTAGATGATGACACAATATTTTATAACTACACAATGAGTTGTCAACCTTCTAGAACGGGCTGCCTCAAATTAATTGCATTTGGTTTTTTCACCATTTGAGTGGATGGCTGGGTAAGAGGAACCCACATCTTTGTGGAACAGTGCTATGCCTTACTATACATAACTTGATCCCACAAACCTATCCTAATGTTTGTGTCATGCAATCTCTGTAATAAAGAACCCTCTCATGACAGCTCGTATCATAGTTTTCCCTGGAGATGATAATGAGCCATAGCCAGTGAGGTTCCCTGCAGCAAAATTTCAGTGTAGTGCAATATTTACTAGATTTATGAAATCGTTTTATTTATTTATTTATTTAAAGATTTTATTTATTTGAGAGAGAGAGCATAAGCTGGAGCGACGGGCAGAAGGAGAGGGAGAAGCAGACTCCCTGCTGAGCAGGGAGACTGACCCCGAGATCATGATCTGAGCCTAAGGCAGACACTTAACCTACTGAGCAGCCAGGCACCCCTGCATAATTTATTTTTTAAAATCACTTTATGGAGGTATGATGGACATATAAAAAGCTGTCATATTTAAGGTATATAGCTTGATGAATTTGGAAATAAGTATGCACTTGTGAAGCCATCACCACCGTCAAGGCCACAAACAGTATATCCATTATCTCCCCAAATTTCCNTGTTTTATTTATTTATTTATTTAAAGATTTTATTTATTTGAGAGAGAGAGAGAGCATAAGCTGGAGCGACGGGCAGAAGGAGAGGGAGAAGCAGACTCCCTGCTGAGCAGGGAGACTGACCCCGAGATCATGATCTGAGCCTAAGGCAGACACTTAACCTACTGAGCAGCCAGGCACCCCTGCATAATTTATTTTTTAAAATCACTTTATGGAGGTATGATGGACATATAAAAAGCTGTCATATTTAAGGTATATAGCTTGATGAATTTGGAAATAAGTATGCACTTGTGAAGCCATCACCACCGTCAAGGCCACAAACAGTATATCCATTATCTCCCCAAATTTCCTCCCACCCTCTTTATTATTATTATTATTATTACTATTATTATGTGTGATATTCTTATCACACATAATAATAATAATATCTACTCTCTCAGCAAATTTTAAGTGTACAATACAGTACTGTTTGTTAAAAGGAACAGTGCTGTATTACTATAAGTCTCCAAAACTTATTTATCTTGTGTAACAAACTTAGTATGTTTTGACTGCCACCACCCCTTTTCCCCTCCTCAGCCCCTGGAAACCACCATTCTACTGTCCCCTTCTATGAGTTTGACTATTTTAGATTCCACATGTAAATGACATTATACAGCATTTGTCTTTCTGTGTCNTTACTATTATTATGTGTGATATTCTTATCACACATAATAATAATAATATCTGCTCTCTCAGCAAATTTTAAGTGTACAATACAGTACTGTTGGTTAAAAGGAACAGTGCTGTATTACTATAAGTCTCCAAAACTTATTTATCTTGTGTAACAAACTTAGTATGTTTTGACTGCCACCACCCCTTTTCCCCTCCTCAGCCCCTGGAAACCACCATTCTACTGTCCCCTTCTATGAGTTTGACTATTTTAGATTCCACATGTAAATGACATTATACAGCATTTGTCTTTCTGTGTCTGGCTTATTTCACTTAGCATAGTGTCTTCCATGCCTATCCATGTTGTCCCAAATGGCAGGATTCCCCTACTTTTTTAAGGCTTGATAATATTCTATTGTGTATATATAACACATTTTCTTTTTTCCTTTCATTTTTTAAATTTTTATTGTTAGAGTATAGTTGATATACATGTTACATTAGTTTCTGGTGCGTATCATAGTGATTCAACAATTCTACACTATGCAGTGCTCACCACAGTAAGTGTAGTTACCATCTGTCACCATACAATGTTATTACAGTATTATTGACTGTATTCCCTATACTGTACTTTTCATCCCCATGACTTATTTGTTTTATAACTTGAAGTTTGTACCTCTTAGTCCCCTTTGCCTATTTCGCCCATCGTTCACTCTGGCAACCACCAATTTTTTCTCTGCATTTGTGAGTCTGTTTCTGGTGTTTTGTTGTTGTTGTCTTTGAGATTCCACATATAAATTAAATCATATGGTATTAGTCTTTCTCTGTCTGACTTATTTCACTTAGCATAATTTTACCACATTTTCTTTACCAATCATCTGCCTGTGAATATTTAGCTTGCTCCTATGTCCTGGCTATTCTGAATAATGTTTCCGTGAACATGGAAGTGCAGGTATCCCTTTGAGATTCTGATTTTAATTCTTTTGGATAAATACTCAGAAGTGGCATTTCTGGATCATGTTGTAGTTCTGTTTTTAATTTTTGAGGAGCCTCCATATTGTTTTCAATAATGACTGTACTAATTTACATTCCCACCAAAAGTGTACCAGTGTTCCCTCTTCTCCATATCCTTGCCAATACTTACTATCTTTAAAAAAAAGTAATGGCCATTCTAAAAGTTGTGCGGTGATCTCATTGTGGGTTTGATTTGCACTTCCCTGATGACTAGTGATGTTGAGCATCTTTTCATGTACCTCTTGGGTATCAGTATGTCATCATTGGAGAAATGTCTATTCAGATTCTTTGCCTTTATTTTTTTTAATCTGGTTACTTTTGCTATTGAGTTGAGGCAGTTTCTTATATGTGTTGCATATTAACCCATTATCAAATATGTGGTTTGCAAATATTTTATCCTATTCTGTTGGGTGTCTTTTCATTTTGTTGATTGTTTTCTTTGCTCCCCAGAAGTTTTTTAGTTTTATGTAGTCTCACTTACTTTTGTCACCTTTGCTTTTGTCATCATTTCCAAAAAATCATTGCCAAGACTAATATCAAGGAGATTTTTCCTGTTTTTTCTTCCAGAAGTTTTAGTTTCAGGTCTTAGAGTAAAGTCTTTAATCCATTTTGAATTGGTTTGTGTGTATAGTGTAAGATAAGGTTTCAATTTCATTCTTCTTACATGTAGATATCCAGTTTTTCCAACACTGCTTATTGAAGAAACTACTCTTTCACCATGTGGTATTCTTGGCACCTTTATTGAAAATTAGTTTGCCATATGTATGTAAGTTTAATTCTGGGCTCTCTGTTCTATTCTGTTAGTATGTTTTTATACCTGTACCATGAGGCTTTGATTACTGTAGCTTTGTAATATCGTTTCAAATAAGGAAATGTGATGCCTCCAGCTTTGTTTTTCTAGCTCAAGATTGCTTAGGTATCTGGGGTCATTCATACATGAATTTTATGATTGTTTTTTCTAGTCTGTGAAAAATGCCATTGGAATTTTGACAAGGATTGCTTTGAATCTGTAAATTGCTTTGGATAGCATAGATTTTGACAATACTAATTCTCCCAATCCATGAACATGAAATATCTATTTGTGTCTTTTCCAATTTCTTTCGTCAATATTTTATAGTTCTCAGTGTAGAGATCTTTCACCTCCTTGGTTAAATTTATTCCTAAGTATTATATTGTTTTTGATGCTATTGTAAATGGGACTGTTTTCTTAATTCATTGGTAGTGAATTGAAGTGCAACAGATTTTTGTATGGTGATTTTATATTCTGTAACTTTCTGAATGTATTAGTTTTAAGGGTTTTTTTAGTGGAGTTTTTAGGGTTTTCTATATATAAGATCATGTCATCTGCAAACAGAGAAAATTTTAATTCTTTCTTTCCAACTTGGACGCTTTTTGTTTCTTGGAAACAGCATACCAAAACTTACGAGATACAGCAGAAGCAGATCTAAACTTCAGAGGGAAGTTTATAGTCATAAATACGTACATTAAAATAAAGGAAAGATCTCAAGTAAACAGCTTAACTTTACACCTCAAGGAACTAGAAAATGAACACCTAAAACCCAACCTAGCAGAAGGAAGGAAGTAATGAAGAGTAGAGCAAAATAAATGATATACAGTGGCACCTGGGTGGCTCATTCAGTTGAGCACCCCACTCTTGATTTCAGCTCAGGTCATGAGCTCAAGGTCATGAGATCATCAGGCTCCATGTAAGACTGTGATAGGCAAAGAGTATGCTTGGGATTCTTTCTTTTCCTCTCCCTCTGCCCCTCCCCCAGCTCATGAACACTCTCTCTGTGTCAAATACGTAAATAAAAGCTTTATAAATAAATAAATAAACAAACAAATAAATAAATAACATACTAGAAAACAATTCACAGGGTTAACGAAAATAAGAGTTGGTGTTTTGAAAAGAAAATTGACAAACTTTTACCTAGACTAAGATAAAAGACCTAAATAAAATTAGAAATGAAAGAGGAGACCTTACAACTGATACCACAGAAATGCAAAGGACTGTAAGAGATTACTGTGCACAGTTATATGCCAACAAATTGGATAACTTAAAAGAATGGATAAATTCCTAAAAACATACAATCTACCAAGACTGAATCATGAAGAAATAGAAAATATGAACAGAACAATAATGAGTATGGAGATTGAATAAGTCATGAAATACATCCTAACAAAAGAAAACCCAGGACCAGATGGTTTTACTGGTGATTCTACGAGGCATTTGAAAAAGAATTAACCCAATCCTTCTCAAACTCCAAATTGAAGAGAAGGGAACACTTCCAAGCTCATTTTACAAGGCCAACATTAGCTTGATACCAAAACCAGACAAGGACACTAAAAGAAATGAAATTATGTAATTTCTATAAAAAAAAAAACTGTCTTGAATAATGACAACCAACCTGTGGCCCATGATCACTTTTGATTCTTTGAGACTTCACATACAACCTTTGAAAAATACTTGAGGATAATGTAATTGTTACCTTTTGGACCGATACTGTGATTGACTATATTATTTGTTTGAAATATGCTAAATGATCTAACAACATGGAAAATCAGTTTATTCAGGAACAGAAAATTATACGTAAACTTTTTAGAAAGAGAGGTCTTAGAAGTCCCGAAAAACCCAGGGTTTCAAAAAGTATATTGACCAGAAGGAAATAGAAGCAAGATTTGTAGGGCAGATCTGCTGCTGGCTAGGCATGCAATGTTAAAAGTTTAATTTCCTTAACCATTTTAAACCCAAGTTTCCTTATCAGTAAAGTATGGATATGAATACAACTCTGCTTAACTCAGGAATACCAGGAAGAAAACTTATGTTACTTAAGTAAGAAATTTTGTAACTTAAAAATTACCATACTCTTAAGGTCATTCTGTTAAATAAGCAGAGGCAGGCAGTTTCACCAAATTACTCCATGAAAGCTGTTCTACCTCTTGATGGTTGAAAGCTAATGGAAAATTATTAATAGAAGGTCCTATGTTAGGATAGGCTACAATATTCTGTGGCAGCCTAAACTAAACTAAACTAAACTAAACTAAACTAAACTAAAAACTAAACTAAACAACTAAACTAAACTAAACACAAAATGTGGTTTAGTGGAAGTGTAGTTACTGCTCATACTATATATCTAACATAAGTCAGCAAAGGCCTCTATGCACATAATCACTCAGGGATTGGGCTGATGGCCAGTATGACATCTCAGGAAAGATCTTCTGAAGTCTCAACAGCAGGAAAGAGAGACTGGGAAACTGTAGATGGGCTTTTCATTGCCTGAGCTACTTACTGATCCATTGGCCCTTAATTGCCCTGGAGCTCAAGGAAGTAAAGGAGAGCAAATGGGTTTTGTTAAGCATTATTGTTTCTATTATGGTACTTAATTTACTTTTGTGAGAGAGAGAGAGAGAGAAAGGGAGTGAGAGTGAAAGAGAGAGAAGGAGGGAAGGAAGTTTCTAATAACAGTCAAAACAACATTTGCAGGGGCGCCTGGGTGGTTCAGTTGGGTAAGCATCTGACTCTTGATTTTGGCTCAGGTCATGATTTCTTTGTCCTAGGATCATGCCCTGCCTCGGACTCCATGCCAGGGATGGAGCCAGCCTGGGATTCTCTCTTTCCCTCTCTCTCTGCCCCTCTCCCACTCACACTCACTCTGTCTCTCTCTCAAAAAAAAAAAAAAAAAAACAGAATTAAAAAAGTTCTGTGATTCTTTGATTCTCTGACATCAGCTGTGTGTCCAACAATTCAACTGAATTCTGAAACTTGGTTTCTGAAATTAGGGCAGTCCCAACTAGTTAAAGCCCTAGTCCTATAAGACTGCCTCCATTCAGACACCAGTCAAATGTTCCAGGGCTCACTTGTACTTCTCACCAATCAGCTATAAATTTGAGGGCTTACACAGCCTCCTCCTTAAGTCCAATAATTTGCTAGCACTCAAGAAAACAATTTACTTACATTTACTGATTTATTATAAAGGATCCAACTTAGGAACAACAAATTGAAGAGATGCATAAGGCAATGTATGGGGAAGTATGTGGGTGCATGGGGCTTCTATGTCCTCTCATGCACATGACCTTTTTTTTTTTAAGATTTTATTTATTTATTTGAGAGAGAGACAGCCAAGGAGAGAGGGAACACAAGCAGGGGGAGTGAGAGAGGAAGAAGCAGGCTCCCTGCGAAGGAGCCTGTCCTGATGCGGGGCTTGATCCCAGAATGCCGGGATCACACCCTGAGCTGAAGGCAGATGCTTAATGACTGCGCCATCTAGGCGCCCCTGCACATGACCTTCAAAACATGTCAATATTACACCAACCCAAGAGCTCTCTGAATACCATGGGCACTTAGAGGTTTCTATGGAGGTTTCATAACACAGGCATGTTTGAATAAATCATTGACCATTAGTGATTGAATTGAATCTCCAACCCCTCTCCCCTTTCTGGAGGTTGTGAGGCGGGGCTGAAAATTACAACTCTCTAATCATGCCTTGGTCCTTCTGGAAACCAGTCCTGATTCTGAAGTTACTCAGGGGACCCCAGTCATCAGTCATATTGTAAGCATACAAGACACTCCCATCACTCAGGAGCTTTTAAAACTTAGGAGATACATGCCAGGTACCAGGGACAAAGACCAAATATATGTTTTTACTTATACTACATATTTTGAAAGAAATAGAACTCATCCCACATACAAAAACTAACTCAAAATAGACCAAAGACCTAACTATTGGACCTAAAACTATAAAACTCTTAGAAGAGAACCTAGGTATGGATCTTCGTGACCTTGGATTAAACAATGGTTTCTTAAATATGACACCAAAAGTACAAGCAACAAAGTAACAAAAAAATTGATAAGCTGGATATCAGCAAAAGTAAAAACTACATGCTTCATACTCAAATGACACTATCAAGGAAGTGAGATGAAAACCTGCAGAATATTAGAAATTTTGCAAATCATATATCTGATAAAGGACTGGTATCTGTAACACATAAAGAACTCTTACAGCCTAATAATCAGAACACAAGTATCCCAATTTAAAAAGGGCAAAGTGTCTGAATAGGCATTTCTACAAAGAAGATACACTAATAAGCAATTGGCACATGAAGAGATGCTCAACACTATTAGCCATCAGGGAAATACAAATCAAAACCAAGGTGAGATATCTCTTCACACCCACCAAGATGACCGTAATAAAAGAAGAAAATAATAACAAATGTTGGTAAGTGTGTGAGGAAATTGGAACATTTATACATTGCTGGTAGGAAAAAATGTAGAAAAGGGTAAAATGCTAACAGCTACTCCAAAGGTTAAACTTATGTTACCATATGACCTAGTAATTCCACTCCTAGGTATATACCCAAGAGAAATGAAAATATATGACCATACAAACTCTTGTACATGAATGTTCTTAGCAACATCATTCATAATAGCTAAAATGTGGAAAGGACCCAAATATCCATTAACTGCTACATAAATGGTGTATCCATTCAATGGAATATTATTGACTAAAAAGGAATGAAGTATGGATACGTGTTACAATATGGATGATTCTTGAAAACATGTTAACTAAAAGAAACTCATTACTTTAAGACCACATATTTTAAGATTCCACTTATATATGGTCCATATATACAATGGAATATTACTCAGCTATCAGAAAGAACGAATTCTCAACATTTGCTGCAACATGGACGGCACTGGAGGAGATAATGCTAAGTGAAATAAGTCAAGCAGAGAAAGACAATTATCATATGATTTCTCTCATCTATGGAACATAAGAACTNTATGTTACCATATGACCTAGTAATTCCACTCCTAGGTATATACCCAAGAGAAATGAAAATATATGACCATACAAACTCTTGTACATGAATGTTCTTAGCAACATCATTCATAATAGCTAAAATGTGGAAAGGACCCAAATATCCATTAACTGCTACATAAATGGTGTATCCGTTCAATGGAATATTATTGACTAAAAAGGAATGAAGTATGGATACGTGTTACAATATGGATGAACCTTGAAAACATGTTAACTAAAAGAAACTCATTACTTTAAGACCACATATTTTAAGATTCCACTTATATGGAATGTCTGAAATAGATAATGTAGACTGTTGGTTGCCTAGGGTTGGGACAAGGGAGAGGAGAAATGGGGGGGGGAAGTGGGGAGTGGCTATTAAGAGATACGAGGTTTCTCTGTGGGATGATAATAGTGTTCTAGAATCGATTGTAATGATGTTTGAACACCTCTATAAATATACTAAAACCCATTAAATTGTACACTTTAAATTGGTAAATCATATGGAAGGTAAATTATATCTCAAATAAGCTGTTTTAAAAAATAGCCACAAGAGAGTAAAAACTAAACACTGGGGAAAATTGTGTTTTCTCTGAATTCTCTTCTATTCTATTCTTTTATACTTTAGTATAAGGGTGTTTTTCAACATAGCCCTATCATATTCTTTGTAAAGCATTATGCAGAGAACATTTTTAACTAATGGTTTCTAATGTGGTGATATAACAAATAAAATAAAACTTTTATTTATATTCATTTTACATTAAGATAAAAAGGAAAGAAGTCAAGTTTTATAGAAATTTAACATGCACATTGACATTGGCATCCCTACTTGTGCATGGGTGGGCTGACGTTCTCAGGCACTGATTGACTGATGACATTCAGGATATTTTGGAGGAAGAGAGTGAAAGTTCAGCAACTCAATGGCACCTTTAGATTCACCCACCTTTCTTTCCTTGGAATATATATGGTAAAATATTTATCTGAAAATGTGGTAGATGATAGCCTCTTAAAAAATAGGTTTATTGCCTTTTTTAAAACTGTCTTATTGGAATCCTTAAAAAGTAAGCTAGATAACAGAATTTCGTAACTGAGATTTATTTATTTATTCATTTATTTTAAAGATTTTATTTATTTATTTGACAGAGAGAGTGCACAAGCAAGGGGAGCAGCCAAGGGAGAGGGAGAAGCAGACTCCCCACTGAGCAGAGAGCCCGATGCAGGGCTAGAACCCAGGACCCCGGGACCATGACCTGAAGGGAAGGCAGATCCTTAAGACCACTGAGCCACCCAGGCACTCCTGTAACTGAGTTTTAAAAAAATCTTCCAAGAGGACATCTTAATGTGAGTTTGTGAACTAAGAGTCACCTCCAGTGGTGGCATGGGTGAAGGCATGGATGAAAAGCTAGGGAAAGAAAGAGAAGAGTGGGTGAGTGGGGGACACAGAGAAATAGATTGATGGAGAGGCACAGCACAGCAATGATTCAACAAATGGGATTTAAGAACTTTACATACAAATGCATTGTGAAGGTTTTGAGGATGTAAGAAAGAACACACATGCTTTCTGTAGTCATGGAATACATGGCTTGACACTGAGGTTGGGAGTTTCAAATAATTATGAAGTATGATAAAAATGAATTTAATACCAGTAATTAAATAATTATAACATAATGTAATCTGACTAATGGAAAAGTGAATTCACTTTGCTTGGAGAACTCAAGGTAGGATCCAAACAGTGATGATACTGGATTTACTGTTGCTGGATGAGAAGACATTTTGTAAACTGAAAAAAAAAAAAAAAGAGGAAATGGGAGTACAAGCACCAGGTTTACGGTTGCAAAGGTATAGAAGAAGATATTTGGGGGGTATTTTCAGTGTAGCTGGAACTCTTAATACTCTTTGATGGGAGTAGCTAGAGATTCTGGGACATCCCATAGTCTGTGGATTAGAAAATACTTTGTATTTATCATACATTGAAAATGACAACATAAATAATCTATCACAGTTGAGTAAACTGTCATATTCTACAAACACCTTATAAACAAACCTGTTCTTTGGCCCCAGCAACATATTCCTTCCAGCGTTTTGCCCTTTGCATTGGCTCCTCTTTTACATCTGAGTTCAATGAAACATCTTGATTTCAGCTGATTTCTTCTAAAATATTTTCACTTGCAAATTTCTAGGTATTAACTTGCATTCCAAATATTTCACAGCCATTTATTTTCACCACTTGACTTTAAAAGCCATTTGAACTTAGCAGGAGATTTCCTGCTCTCAAAAAATGTGTTCTTATAAAGAACAATCCACTTCTAAGACGCAGAACGATAACCTGTTTGTCTGGAGTCATTTTCCTCACAGATAAAGGGATCACTTTAGATAGCTGCAATAATAGCTATTTAAGGTAAATATTATTAACATTAGAGGTTAAGCTATCTTACGACATAAAAATAGATGTATAGAACAGCAGCAATGCACAGGCACGCACACACACACACAACTTTCACTGCTCTAAAGCTTCCCAAAGAAATTAATTAATTTACTTTGAAAAGTTTTTATTTAAGTCAAGTATTCTGATTATTTGTAGCTCTAGGAGGTCAAGTGAGTGTCACAAATCGCCATGATTATGAGCATCAATCTGTCTTGGAGCAGGAAATTTCTATATGCCTCTGGCACCAGAGAGGATTTTGTAAGAAATATTATGTCTGGATGTCATGACTTCTTACTCAACTTTCAAATAATTATAGTGCAAGTATGAGTTATAGAACTAACTCAGCCAGAAGGGTGAGAGACTCCCTGCCCTCACCAGTGTGCTTGTCCTCCCAGCTGTCCTGGTGATTCCATTTGGCTCAGGTCAAGTTCATTAGAACATCTTCTGAGACATAGAGTTGCTTGGCATTGAGAAATCTGCCATGCTTGGACACCTGATTTCCCTCCTGTGTCATGATTTAACGTTAAGAATACATCTGTGCATCACAAAAAGTAGAGCAGATTTTTTTATAAATATTTAATTACTATGCCAATCTTTTGTCTCATTTGCATGGATACTTGAGAGTGAATATTTGGATTATTTTTAAAATACTTCAGCCTATTAGTGGCTTTGCTATCTCATTTGAATGAACCTATATTATGCTAAACTTCTGATAGAAGACTTCAGAGAATATATTAAAGACTGTATGTACATTTCTGAACTTAACTTAGAATTAATAAATCGATAGCCTATAAGTGAAAATAGAGTTTTTGAATATCCAAATACTATTTTGCAAGAACCAAAAAGAAATAGGGAGGTTTTATTTTAGTTTTTATATATAAGAGATCAAAAATAAAAAGATCTTTACCATACAGAAATACAAAATACCTAAGTTTGTATCATGGTGAATTTCTATGATGGAGTCAAAGATGAAAGTATAATTGTTAGGAAAAACAAAAATACATTTAAATTACTTTGTGGTTTAAGATGAGCTTATTATCATAAGAGTACTCTCTCAAATGGTTATATAGCAGCCATGTCTTCCCTTTTGGCCTTCTTAGGGAGATCAAGAATGGGATATTTTATAATCTTCAAATTTTTATTGAGTATAACATGCCAAAATTGTAGTTACAGAGGAAAAACATAAAAACAACAACTTGATATCAAACAAGCAGTGTCTCTTCGAAAAGTGTGCCAGAGTCTGTGACTTCATCAGGGAAAAGTAGAGATGGGATAGCATTTGAGGTTAAAGTGATATAACTTTTAATTACCTCTTCCTCCCCAGAAGCTCCTTATTGGAAATGCAATTCAAAAGAGAATATATAAAAACCAGTAAAACGATAACCCTTTAGAAATATCTTTAGCACTATCCAATAAAATTTCTACAGGTCCAGAAAACATTTTGTCTTACACAAAAATAATATAGTAAGCAGATGCCTTATTATGAAATTTACCTGAGAAAATTTACCTGAGTTATTCACGCAGTAAGGGAAGAGGAAAAGCAGGGTTCTTCCCTGCAGGAGGATTTAAATAAGATGACTTAAATGAAATCCTGTGAGGGGACTGAGGAGGTGACTGGTATTAGAATAGGATTTTCCTCAAGAGCTAAAAGTATTACAGGGGTACCGTACTATAAATTGGAATATTTAGTACTTATCATCTGTAATTATTTTCATACTTGTATATGGATTATTAAATTTAATCTATTTAAAAACAGTATCAATAGTTTAACTGCACTAAAGTGTTGTCTTATTTTTGTCAACTTAATAACTATGTAATTAAAATGAATTGCTCAATTGGACCAATCTCTAAAACACAAGGGAAACAGTTTAGCACTGGAGTGGAGTAGATAGAGTATATACTATACTGGGTAGAGTGGGGTGGAATGGAATGGAGTATGGTAGAATGGAGTATAGGCATTTATTATAAACGTGGGCGGAACCACCCCTAATAGCTGTAAAGTCTGGGGCTAAGGTACAAATGGGGGCACATATACATTATATCTAAATATTTAAAAAATTATATTTCTAGTTAACCAACTATGAAGTAGAATGTTTTATCATATACAACTGAATAATAACAAACTAGAAAATATGTTTAAATCTATGGTTTTGAATGACTGGGCCAAATACCAGAGATTGCTAAATTCAATTATTAATATATATGGCTGAATATTCTGCTGATTAAGGATATCTGGATAAGTATAAAATAATACATAATTCATAAATTTTTATATATGTATTCCAAACATTTATTTATGCCTTTGTTTCAGCAAAATCATGAATTGTGATATTATTACCACCAAGATTTTCACATAATTTGTGTTCTAATGATATCTAATGATGTAAAAGACTAAAATAATAACACTTAATTATATTCACAGTTCATAATAGTTGAATTATCTTCGTCAAGAAGTATACATTAAAGCAAATTTAAAAATTAAGTTAACTTTAATTGCCTTTCATATGTACTTCAAAAAGTTATTATTTCTCTAAAATACTTGATACTATCGGGGCGCCTGGGTGGCACAGCGGTTAAGCTCTGCCTTCGGCTCAGGGCGTGATGCCGGTGTTATGGGATCAAGTCCCACATCAGGCTCCTCCGCTAGGAGCCTGCTTCTTCCTCTCCCACTCCCCCTGCTTGTGTTCCCTCTCTCGCTGGCTGTCTCTATATCTGTCGAATAAATAAATAAAATCTTTTTAAAAAAATACTTGATACTATCTACTAAAATTATGGGCAAATACAAATTATACTAGGTGAATATAATCATTTCAAGTCCAAATTTTATATACTGCTGACTTTTTAAATTTAATTAAAAAAATTTAATTGACTCTTACTAAATTAATTTATAAAAATAAAACTATTTATAATTCTAACATTCAGTAGTAACCCAGATGGCCGTGTAGAGAATAACCTTACATGCCACATAAAATTATTGCAAATATACTCCTTCATGAATACCTTCCCATATTACAAATTAGAACACTGAGAAATGATATTTTACTAGGTAAGACTTTGTTGGCGTCATGCTCTCTGAGAGAAGGACTGGGCAAAAGCTTCTTTGTCCTTTCGCTTGCCTAGGTGCTCCAGCAGATTCCCTCCCCTTCCCCATACTCTGAGTCAGTGTCTGTCTTCTGTGTCAGCAGCCCAACAACCCTCAAGCACGGCTTTGGATAAAGGACTCTGAAAAAGAGATGTGGAGAAGTATTTTCTTGGGACCCAGGCCATACACAGTCAAGAGAGCAGACATTTCGGCTTGTAGATGGCGCTGTGCCAGAAATAGAAGCATCCGTGTGTCCCTGGCTGAGGGTCTCTGTTGCCCAGGCTGAAGGGTGACACTGACTACAAGATCTAGAGTCAGATTGCTAGCATCTGAATTAAGATTTTACCATTTATTTGAGGAACATATCAAACTTCTCTTACGCACCTCTGCAGATCCTTTCAGCCATACCTTCTCCAGGGCCATTGGCTGTCATTCGATCCATCCTGCTGCAGCCATCTATGCACGGGCTTCAAAATGGCTCCAGAGGGAAGTAATTCAACTCCACCTTGAATCATTCCCCTGCCTCTTCTGGTGTACCCCTGTTGATGAACGGGCATAAAATGCCAGGGGATCCTTTCGACAGCTGTGGTTGCCCAGTCCAGAAATAAATGTGGCCAAAACATGTAACCGATTGGACACATGAACCCATGGATGATTCTTCCCCATTCCTCTTCTTCAACGGATAGACAGTCCTGAACTGCATTCATTATAAAGTCCCTCAGAAGATGGGCCTGAGAGGTCCAGAACAGTTGATACCAAGTGCTATCAGCTCAGTGATGCTATCTTATATTATGTATATACTCTCCCCTCCCTAGTCTCAGTCCCTTTTCCTTAATTCCTGCTTCCTTAGTTTTACACTCTCTAATAAAATTTTAGCACATAACCCTTTGCCTCAGGCTCTGCTTTCAGAGGAACCCAGACCAAGAAAATGTATGATTTTAGGTACCTAAACTCTATGTCTCAAATTTCTTAACATGGAAATGGATACTAGTAGTACTCATCTCTTAGGATAATTGCACTGACCAAATGTATTCATACATGAAAAATACCTAGAACATTGACACACAGAAAGCAGAATCCAAGGCAAAATTTTGTGTACCAATCACTTTTACATCTCCTTTCCCAGCTGTAGAATTTTTTCAAATCGAATCCATTGTTCTTGGTTCCATGACTATTTTTTCACTCATCCACATATGTTGAATGTAAATCTTGAGCCAGACACTACGCTGTATACCAGAAATTTAGATAAAGAACATAATACTTGTCTTAAGCCCATAGCCTTATGGGAGAGGCAGAAAAAAAAAATAAATACAGAGTAATAAATACTGACAGTAATATTCACAACACTGTGGAAACAAGAAGCACTTACTTGAAATGAGAGGCTTGAAAACTCATTTTAGGTCAAACTATAGCTTAGCTAAATTTTGAAGGGTACTGGGATAAGTAAAGCATTGAGATCTTTTTAGAGAGAAAGCAATGAATGCACAAGCATTCAGGAGACGTGGAAAAGAAGAGTACATGCAGGTGCTGCTCTGCTAAACTGCTAAAGGTGCTCTACATTTTTGTATGTAAAACTCAAAGTGGGGAGAAAAAATCAAACTAAAAAGTACCAAGGGCAATATCATGCAGAGCTGTGTATATTATCTTAAAAGATGTTAGTTTTTATCCTGAAGGCATTCAAGAACTATAGAGGGAGTTTAGACAGAAAGGATGGACCTTTAGAAAAAAAACACTCTATGATGGTAGAATGACCTGGAAGGGGCAATGCAAGAGGTTGAATTCAGTAACTCAGACCAAAAAATGACCCGAACCCAGGCAGTGGCAAAGGTGGTGGGGATGGAGAAGAAGGAACTGATTTGAACTTTAGTAAGAGAAAAATAGACACATAGGTAAACAAATATATGGCAGTAAGATAGATATTACTTATAGATAGGTATACACGGTAGCTATTACAGATAGATAAGTACTTACATCTGTGTAAATATAGAGAGAGATATCTGGTGACTTATGGAGTGGTGGACTGAGAGAGAATTCCACACCATTCTCTGATCTTGGCTCAGAAGTGGTGGAAGATGGTACCAATAATCCTTATAAGGCACAGCAGAGGAGGACTCAGTTGGCATGGGGTTTGGAGAGTATATGATGGGTTCAGTTTTGAACATGCTGGATTTGAGAGGTCTGTGTGACAATCGAGAGCAGAGACCCAGAGTTCTGGAGCAGAGAAGGTAGGCAGTTGTACTGAGTTTCTGGTGAGAGAAATGGAGGGGGTGGGGATGGGGATGGTGCTTAGAAAACATTCCTAGAGGGTTTGAAGATTTGTTCTTTTGAAAATCATCTTATAAACTTAAACATAGAACTAAGTATAAAGAAATGCTAGCTGTTTAAGTCCTTTGACCTTATATATTCAGCTAAGAAAATTGGAACAAATTTGCTTTGTTTTCATTAATTTTTCCTAACATTCCAGAGAGTCAGGAAAGGGAAACAACTTCAAAATGTCAATAAACAATTAGCTGAATTACTCAGAGCAAAAGCAGTAAAAGCAGTTGACAGTTTCCATGTATTTGGGGCATTTAAAAATATGTAAATGTTAGACATTGTATATGAAAACTATGTTACAATTTAAAATAATTTGAGGTTGGAAAATGTGGTGGAAGCTACATATATCCTTTGGGAAAGGTCTCTTATGAAGTAATATTTAAGCCAAAATCTGGAAGACAAAGAACCAGTTGTGCAAAGGCAAGGGAATGTCATGTAGCAAGAATCATGTTCTATAGAATATTGAACTGAAATATCTTTTAAAAAACATACTACTTTATGGAAATTATTCCCTCCACAAGGAAATGCTCAGAGACCAAATTATTTCAGTAGCATGGCTTCAAGGAACTGAAGCCAAGGACTCAAAAATAAAATTCAGCTTCTTAATCATATTCAAGAATTGAATGCTTGGGCAAAAGACCAACTTAGAACTGAATCCCCAGACTTTGGTTAATTATGAAATGTCAGAGTTCTGTAGACTATGGCATGGAAGTCACCCACAGACTTCATTAGACTAACTTGTGGTATCTATTAGGGTACTGAAATGTCTCAACAGTATGGGAAAACACAAATTAAATATATTTTAAGACATACAATTTTATATCCCACAGCATATGCCATGGATTTCATTTAACCTGTATCAAAACCAGAGGGCTATTATCAAATGAAAATAAAACTCGATGCCCTGTATAAATTCTGACTCTTACATAGGAGGTAGAAGAAATTAGAAATATTTAGATAAATTTGTTACACCCACAAGTCTACGGCAGCCAAATGAACTCGCTGTTTGGAAATGTGAAGTTTCAGCCCTGCCATTTTCCTTGGCAGGGATGGGATCGGTTCTAAAATAAATACCAGTAAACAGTCTTCCCCGTTAATTACATGCGTAACCACCAGCTGTTGGTCTAAATTAAGGTCCATTTTCTTTTAGTTTTCTATGCCTCAATCCCACGATCCCTGAAATAACTGGAAATAATTGAGGAAAGATAACAGTAGTAAAAGACTCAAATACAAAACCCAATTAACATAACTCCCAATAGCGGTATGGTGTGACCTACGTTCTTCAAACACCTATTTCCCATCTAGCTCCAAGTTCGCCTGGCAGCTAATATATTAAAATGCATATAATATATAATAACTAGCACATTGTGGATGCTTGTTGAATGGACTACCATGATGAAAAACGTACAATAGTAGCCCTCAAGAGCTTTCAACCCAAAAAGCTTCATTTGAAGTTCTTGGAGCCAATTCTTATAAATTTAACAAAAGACAGTTTAGTCTCTTAATGGTTTATTGGTGATCACAGACATATTTAGAAGCTAAGTTAGTATATTTACATCGATACTGGCCAGGTGGCTGAAACATTGAAAATATTTGATTAAATTAGTTAGGGAATCTGAAGTTTGGAGGCAGGGTAAAAATCCGTGGTAAAGATAGGGGGTGAGTGAACATTAATTATTCTGTGCCTTAGATTCTCCCAATGTAAGAGCCAGCTGCAATAAACATTAGTACATATACTGAAGAAAAAAAAAAAAAAACCCTTGATCTCCACACAAATATCCATCCCCAACAAAACTAGTTTTACATTTTTATGCATTTCTGTTTATTTATTTATGCATACATGCTGAAAAATGACTTCTGTGACCTAGGATAATTTTATTTTTTAAATATTTTTTACGGATTTTATTTATTTATTTGAGAGAGAACGAGGGGTGGGGAGGGGCAAAGGGGGAGAGAGAGAGAGAGAGAGAGAGAGAGAGAGGCAGACTCCCTGCTGAGGACGAAGCCTGATGTGAGGCTCCATCCCAGGACCCAGAGATCATGACCTGAGCTGAAGGCAGATGCTTAACAGATTGAGGCACCCAGGCCTTCCTGACCTAGAATGATTTTAGATCAGATTCTCATTCTTACTTGTTCCCAATCATCTTTGAAATCCTCCTTGGTTAAGCCTTACCTGACAAATTCCTCCCAGCAACATTCTCTCCTTTCCTCATACACTACTTAGGGGTGTGTGTGTGTGTGTGTGTGTGGCTTTAGCTAACACGTAATGCCTAACACACACCAGAAACTCTTCTTTACGTATCTTGACTTATATACATGCGAATCATACCAATTCAATTACCTTTCACTTTAATTATAAAAGGCAAATGCACTATTATTGTCCCCATTTTATAGATGAGGAAACTGAGAGGTAGTTTAATCAGTCCAAAGATACCCAAATTGTAAGAGAACGGTAAAAGAAGGGTTTGGACACAGGCCAAAGGTTCCAGAATCCATGTCCTTTGCCACTACACTCTACTGCTACTTTCTGACCCCCGTGTTTTATACAGTACTGCAATATTATCTTTTACGTCATGATTTCTTCTTCTCGTGGTCATCATAACAAAATTTTCTGTCTTTTTCATCTTTGTCTTTAGAGCCAATTAGCATATCTGTTACCTTGCAGATGCACAAAAGTATTCATTTAATGAATGAATTCACTTGCCTGGAAAGGGCATTCTTGACATAAGTACATAGTTGTCAAGGTGTCCACAAAGAAGTGAAATTAGCCAACGTAATAAAACTATCAAGATAAAGTATTGATTCTTGAAACATTTCAAAATGCCTATCATATGCAATGGTGACTTACTAATGGTCAACCTTCTATAAAAGTAATAAAATGTCCATCTGCTATCTGAACACTATTTTCTAAACACTGTTTTCTATGAAATATTTGAAGACAATTTTTGAGTTATATTTTCAATCTTTCACAAACTCTAACTCTTTATTTTCTTCCCTTAAATTCACCATCAGTCTAAACTGTGATGAAGAAAAGCCACTCTATTTCCAATGACTATAAGCCAGACTAGTTTTTTGTCTTTTCTGCCATTATTTTCTGAGCTGGTTACAGCTGGCATTTTGTTGCTTTCAGCTGTGAAGTTATCTGCTTCCCAAATTGTCATTCATGCCTTAAATATAACCAGTTCAGATAAACTGTGTATATTCTTGACTCTCAATTCTTTTGTCTTTTGAAAGATTTATCTATTTATTTATTTTTATTTTTTTAATATTTATTTATTTGAGAGAGAGAGTGCACGCGCAGGGAGAGCCAGAGGGAGAGAGAAAATGTATCTCCAGCAGACTCTCTGAGGAGCCCGAGCCAGGGCTTGATCTCACGACCCTTAGGGTCTTGACCTGCGCTGGAATCCAGAGTAGCAGTTTAACCAACAGAGTCACCCAGGTCCCTTCGGCCCTCAATTATTTTTTATGTGAGACCCTTTTGAAAAAAGAAGCAAAGGGGCACCTGGGTGGCTCAGTCGGTTAAGCATCTTCCTTCAGTTCACGTTAATGATCTCAGGGTCCTGGGATCAAGTCCCTCGTCAGGCTCCCCACTCAGTGGGGAGTCTGCTCCTCCACCCTGCTTGTGCTCTCTCTGTCTCTCTCTCAAATAAATACATCTTTAAGAGAAAAAAGAAATAGAAATCCAACCAGAAAGGATAGCATACTCTCTGGGAGTGTGTGGTCATGTGACATCAGGTTCTGGTCCGTACTTAGTGACAGGACACCGGTTCTTTCTCAGGAAATAAATAATTCTGTAAGTATTTTTTGCACACAAAATGTATTGAATAACTGCTTAATTTTTCTCAACACTTTCTGAGATTTTTGGCTTTTCTGTTTCTACTGGCTGGGTCAAGAAGTAATAATTCGACTAAGTAAATATGTTTTTATCTACGCTAAAACTTCTGATGGGGTCCAAGCATAGAGTTGCTTTGTAAGGGCGAGTAAGTGAGAGATGGGAAGGCTTGAACTGTGGCTACATCTCCAAGTCAAAGACAGTCAAATTTGTAATGGGCCTTTCAGGCATACATTTGATATTTGGTGGAGAAAAAGATTTTAGAGTGAAACCTGGATGGACTCCTGGACAGTGGGAATATAGAATGAATTCTATGTAATGGGATTTTTTTTTGCATTGCCTCTTCAGTTATAAAATAGTACTGTGCACTTTATAAAACATTTAGAAAATATGGAAAAGTACAAAAGGAATAATGAAGATAACCTGTAATCCTACTAACACAAATAACCACTGTTAATATGATATATTTTTAAAGTTATAGTAGGCATATAATAACTAAGACCTATAAATATCTTTTACTATCTATTTTGTTCACTTAATGCTGTGAACAATTTCC
Organism: Ailuropoda melanoleuca; assembly: GCF_002007445.2. Taxonomy (NCBI): domain Eukaryota; kingdom Metazoa; phylum Chordata; class Mammalia; order Carnivora; family Ursidae; genus Ailuropoda; species Ailuropoda melanoleuca. The sequence continues at coordinate 25,320,266 of NC_048218.1, forward strand.
CAAAGCATTTAATATTCTCCTAAAATATATTTAAGTGGCTGCTAAATATTTTATTATATAGGCTATACACTATAATAACCAAACTCCATTTTTGTGTATATGTGGTTATTTCTCAATTTTTGAGCGTTATTTAAAAATAACCACCATTATTAGTGCCGCAAATGCCTCTGATGTCCCACACCATGCTCTGGACCTCACTATTGATTCTAGAAATGACTGTAGTAGCCACTACTGTTTGGGCTTTAATTCACTATTGGCCAACAGTATCTCTCCTAAAGCAATATCCTTCTCTCACTATGAGACCAAGAGTGCCCAGGAATTTGCACTAATCCACGCAGAGCATAAGGGAATGGAGAACAGAGATAATGCCTGCAGAGTAGCCCTTAACCAATGGGAGATGAGCCCTTATGGATGAATGCTTCTCCCAGTTGATTCTCAATAGTAAAACACCGAGAGACATGTTATAGGTTCTTGAGGAGATCCCAGGTGGGATGAAGCCCCAGTTGGTGACCCTGACAGCAAGAACTTTTTATGTTTTGTTTTGTTTTTTTCCTCCATCCTTCAGTGTCTCCTGCTCTTCATTCTTGTTTGCTGGTTTTATTACCACAGAAACACAAGTCCTTGTCTCAGACTGTGCCTTGGGAAGTCTGGTGAGCCAGGAAGCACAGTTAGTGTCCTTTCCATGATTCTTTGTGCATATTTCTAATGATTTCCATTGGACTTATTGCTACAGGTAGAATTGGTGAGATGAAAGCCAGAAGTTAAAACAAGGATTTTGATACATGTTGTACCCTGGTACATTTTAGTTAAACAGAAAAATACCCATTGCCTAATTGCCATGTTTCTTCTAACTTGACTTATTTTTATTTTTTAGCTTAAAATATTTTCTATATTTATTCAGAAGACAGCAATTTTATTATTTTTGGAATTATCTTTAATCTTAAAAAAGCCATCCAAGGAAGAGATACTTGTTGCTCAAACTCCATGATGGTGCCTCTGGTTTTTATGAAATATTTTCTCAACCAGGAATTCCACTGACCTTTCAGACTTGAATACCACTTATCTCCTCGGAAAGAATAAAATGCTATAATTAAAGATGTCAGCATTCCATTTTGACTTTTTTTGAAAATCAGTAGAATTTACCTTAATTCAGAGACATCGCTTGGTAAAATTTTCCATTTGCTAATTCTCAATCACTTACTATTTAGTTTATAATATAATCTCTCTGCCAAATGTATTCAAGAGCAAGATATTTATTTGACTAACTATGTAAGTGCTGTGCTTGCCTGCAGAGGCCTAGCCTAATCACCCCCCAGACAGCTAAGGTGCAATACCATCATTGTTAGTCCACCTGCTCTCGCTCACATCCAGTGGTTCTATGATTATATCACATTCCCATCCTGATAAACTGTTCCATGTATTCTGGTTAGAAATGTTTTATAACAACTGCTGCTGGATCTCAAGGTTAATGAGGGCCATTCCTTAAGAAAATTGACTCTTTCTATTTGATAGAGAATTCAACTGTATATAGTACCTTAGAATTTTTTGAGCCTGGTTTTTATTGTTGCCGTCATTCTCTCTGTTTTTTTTTATAAGAATTATGTGCGTCATTAAGTAACCCATATATACACACAAATGCTCTCTATTTGACATTGTTGAAAGTTGGTATCTTTTTAGGTAACATAGCTGGATACACAGTTTTATTTCACTAGGTCCATGCTTATGGGTTCTTTGAATGCCTTTATGGCATCCTTTAACCATAAGATAGCCAATATTGTTGATTGCATATTTAATATTTTATCTTAATTATATATATTCTTTTTCCTTCAGGGACTTAAGGTATTTCATAAACAAGGCATGGGTATCAATGGAAATGGAAAAGGAAAGTTAAAATGGTGGTAAAGATAAAAATGTAAATTTACCACCCACAATGGTTATTGTGGGTGCTATGACCAGTAGGGTGTCATTAAAGCCAAAAAGAAAAACTGTTTCAAGAAGGAAGTAATGGTAAATCTTGTCAAATCCTGCTAGAAGACCAAATAAGATGAGGGCAGAAAATATCCTTTGGATTTAGCATTCTGCAGATGGTAAGTCGTCCTTGGCAAGAGTAGGCTAAATGGCACTGTGTGGCCCATGCTTGGGAATGAAACCAGATTGGTGTGTGAATAATTGTTGAGAAAGGAAAAACAAATGTAGATAACTCTTTTGAGAAGGTTTGCTTTGAACAGGGTTAGAGACAGATGAGAGTATAGTGGAAAGATGGTGAAGATCAGGGGCACTGAGAATTCATTTTTAATTTGGGAGAGACTAGAGTGTGCTTGTATGAGTGTGTCTATCATAAGACAGTTTTCTTAGTGACCTCCCGTAAAGGTCAAACACATACCTTTCAAAAATTATTGAAGCAAACAAAAATATCATCAGATTCTCCTTTAAAGGAATTTAGTATGCAGTTTTAAAATCAAGTAAAACATTTCATTGCAGTTAGCTTGAGGATACCCTGTAGAACATTTAGGACATACTGGGGTAGACAACATCACCAGTGAGGAAGTGTATTGACCAGCATCATAAACAGAGGAAATAACCCCAAAGGAAATATCATTTGACTTTTTCCCTCACCATAAACATAATTCTGGTCCATGCTATCACCTGCGGCCCTTCAAGAGGACAGAAGTTATCAACCTAGGGGTCTTCTAACCCCAAATGCCTTCTTTAAATCCATCTTTCACTCTCTCCTGGTCAATTGACCCAGTTGTATGCTAGCCGTGTGTATGCTGTGTCGTGGTGATTTGCTTGGGCATCCTTATATAAGAAACCAAAGATTTCTGTACTTCAGAGGCTGAGCTTTCAATGAAAATATCCGCAGTCTGGCTTGTGCAGTCAGTATAATCTTATTTACAAATACATATAAATATTCTTATCCCTGAATCATTTTCTCTTACTCTAAGGATAACTGACTTCTCTTGCAAACTTCCTTTGCATTCCCATTGTACTCATTATGATTTCTATCACAGACATGCAGTAAAAGAGAGAAAACAAAGCCTTATATAAACTTTCATTCTAAGATGTAATTTCATTCTTGGCAAAGACTACATGTTATTTTTCCCTGTGTTCTCTGAACCTGTACATAGTAACACTCAAAATGTATTAGTTAATGAAATAAAAAGAATTAATGAAAATTAATTTGAGGCATTCTTCAGTGTTTATAGAATGGTCATTTTCTTATTTTCCTTAGTCATCTAATATTTCTTTTTTAATCCATTAAATAGATACAGCTATTCATTAACTCCTCCATAGGATCTCACCAAATCTTTTATCAATTTTTTTCTTTCTAATAAAAGTGAACTGAAGATTTTTATTCTTTTTTCCATAATAGTTATTTGCTTTCTTTCTTTAATGTTTTATGTTCACTGAACAGTGACATTTATATGTTTGAATGACCATCACATAATACATTTAAAATACCTCTTCATCTATTACATTGCTATATTTTTTGTGAGGAAATAATCATACAACTATTCAAATATGGTCTGATGTGACTTTTGAATGAAGGAATTAGGAGTATATGGAGGCCCCATAGCAGGGCCAGAGAGAAGATGCTATTAAAATACCTGATAAGTGGTAGAATAGCACTTGGAACTGGAGGACTGGCTTAAGAAAGAGAGAGCATTCATAATTATTTTTGAAGTTAAAGCTTTCATAAACTCAGAATAAAGGTATAGTAATGGGATTATTCAGAAAAAAATATTTCATTAGAGTCAATATAGTAAGAACACATAAAATAACTATATTCTAAATCTAATATAAATTGTGTAAACCACTAAAACAGGAAAGAAGTTTAATAAGGTTTTCTTTCGTCAACTGATGGTGATTTTAAAAATAAGGGTTGACAGTTACATATCAAAATGAGAATACTCAATGATAGAGTAGTTTCAAAGCAATGAGATCTCCATAGAATGGTCTCTTATGATGAAGGTAACATTTTCCAGGGCAGACATCAGGTCTGATACTTGCTCATAGGGAAAAATTAGGTGGGCCTCTAATAGTAGAAGGAAATCTTAAGGAAACAATCACAAGTTGATGAAATTGAATTCCTTTCCCTAAGGGAAGGAAATGGAAATGTCAGCAAGATTAGGAAAATTAACTTTAGGAAGCTAATTGTATCAAGTTTAAAGACTAGTACAGTGAATCTTTGGGTTTCTCTTCAAAAGTGGAGTTCAAGGAAATTGGCTTTCAAAAAGAATATACTTCTGCCCATTCAAAACAAATCATACCAGGACATCTGAACAACAAGCAGAGAAACAAGCCAATATAACTAAACCCAGAACTTCAGATGAAGTTGAAGGGCAAATGAGAAGGTCACACATAGTTAAATTTAGAAAGAACATTACAAAAGAGAATAGTTGAATCAGCACAAATTAAATACCTAATAATTTGGTATAAAATATTTAGAAAGAATTCTCTTTTTTCAGAGAGGGATAAAAATCACAACTAAGATGACATACATATTTTCCTCATTTATTCATTTCATAGGTATTTATTGAGAGCCTACTGTGTATAAGGTATTGTTTTAGGCACTGGACATTCACCAGTGAACTGAACAAACAATATCCCTCCCTTCTGGACTTAAGTTCTTAAAATATATAAGTATATCATAAAAATTCATTAAAACATCTTCTAGTATATCTTGTTATATTGTAGTAGTTCAATTCTCTACACTTTTACATTATTTTTTGTAATGATGATTGATGCTAATGCAAATTGATAACCTTGGGGACAAAATCCTTTATAAATTCTATTTACTCAAGTAAGAAGAAATAATATATTTTAGAATAATATTCAACAATAAAGGTTGAGATGCAAACTATTGTTACTGTTCTTTATTCACTTAGCCATATCATTATGATATAACAGACACTAGTTTTGCCTTCATGATATCCTTTCTTTTCTTACTTTCCTGATCTTTTTTTCAGGTAACTACTACTGCACACCCAACACCCAATAGCTGGATATCTTGATGAGGTAAATCCCACATCCCCTCCAGGAAGAGAATGATGGTCCAAGAGGGAATCCCATTCCCCTTGCCAATGATTAGCTCGGGAATGGACATGTGACCCTACTTAGGTTTATGAGGCATTTACTCACTAAGGCCCCCAATTATTCTTCAATATTTAAGTGAAACTATTGACAATGACATATCTGTCATCACTTAAAAAGAAACAAATACATGGAAAGGGAAAATAAACCTTTCTTTAATTTTGTCCCTGAAAATAAGGCATATTTTAAAACCTTGCTTGGGGGCGCCTGGGTGGCTCAGTCATTAAGTGTCTGCCTTCTGCTCAGGGCGTGATCCCAGCATTATGGGATCGAGCCCCACATCAGGTTCCTCTGCTGGGAGCCTGCTTCTTCCTCTCCCACTCCCCCTGCTTGTGTTCCTTCTCTCTCTGGCTATCTCTCTCTGTCAAATAAATAAATAAAATCTTTAAACAACAACAACAACAAAACGTTGCTTGAATGGGTCTGTTGATGTTTCCTTTTTCTATTCTATCAGTTAAATTAAAAAAAAAATACAGCTAGTATAAGAAGGTCATGCTTGCTCAGTGGAACTGTTTTCCTAGGTGATTTGCAATTGATTGATGTTCCATTTGACAGTCCTTTCCTAACTGATTTTACTCAAACTTCCCAAATAGTTCCCAGGAGACCTATGACCCAAACCCTGGCCCCTCTTAAGTTTCATATTTACACCCTCCACCATTTCTCTGAATGTAAAGAGCATGTCTTGCTCATATAGCAAACCCAAAATGTCTCAAACGGAGCTTATTAACTTCTTTCCGTCAGTCAGTCAGCCTGTCTGCTTTGTTTTCCACTCTGGTTTATACAGCATCACTAACCTCTAGATGAATCAACCAGAAAGCACTCCTTCAATTTCTTCTGTATTGTTTATTCCTGAAAACAGATTAACTATTATGACCTGTTATTTCTAAATCTAATTCTTCTCTCAAATTAATCCACTCATTTCCCTCCCTATAACCAATGTGTTATTTAGGAGCCTATCTACTTTTCTGGACTTCACAGTGGTGATCCTGCTGGTCTCTCTCCTTCCTCTCTCTCCCTCAAGCTATCATCAAGTTATTTTCTTACCAGGTATGTGTGTGTGTGGGTGTGTGTGTGGGGGTGTGTGTGTGTCCGTGTATGTCTGTATGTATCAGTACCAAGAGCTTGGCGGAACATCGAGGTCATTCAAGATATGACCTTTACAACATTTTCCAGACTTGTCCTCTGTTTTATTCTCCTTTATAAAACCTTGTATTACTGTCAACCCAGGACATTCATCATTTCCAGAACATGCTTTTCTTATTTTCCTTGGTTCACAGTATTCTGAGATGCCATTTCCTTAGATCTCTACCTGTTGAGATACTATATTCATTCCTAAAATCCCAAAGCAAACTTTGCCCACACTGAGAAATTTTGTTTTAGATTTCTGAGGACAATCATTCTCTTCCAGGTTTTGCCACAAGGTTTTCTCTGTGCTCTATCCGACACTTACCTGCTTTCTCTGCAACTCATATGAGTATGAATCATTAATGTATTGTTGTTAGGTAAAAAGCCAGCTTGTTTCTAGAAATATCACATTTGATAGTGATATTTAGATAGAACATGGTAATAATATTTGTTCCATATATTACATTAATATACTAATAATTTTAATCCCACTTTGTCAATACATTTTACTGAGTTTGCCAATAAATCAAAAAGGGCATGGAAACGGAAAGACAAAAACATTTATTATAAAGGTAGAAAACATAAGAGAAGGACAATTTTAAAGAGACAGGGATTTAACAAGACCCATTGCAACCCCCCCTTTCAGGTCTGTAAATTGACTAGGCTACTAGAAAAAAAATTTTTTTTTAAAGATTTTATTTATTTATTCAACAGAGATAGAGACAGCCAGTGAGAGAGGGAACACAAGGCGGGGGAGTGGGAGAGGAAGAAGCAGGCTCATAGCAGAGGAGCCTGATGCGGGGCTTGATACCACAACGCCGAGAACACGCCCTGAGCCGAAGGCAGACGCTTAACTGCTGTGCCACCCAGGCGCCCCTAGAAAAACTTTTTCACAAAATCAGTTCCTTCTTTTCCCACTGCCCTTGTATGGGCCTATATATAAGAATTTGGTACCCTTCTTTACGTTCAGCTCTTTACATTCCCAGAACCAAGATTCCCTTTTGATAGATGTGACCCTCTGAATACTAGGAATAACTTAGAAGAAGGCATACAAAGACCTGAGTCAAGGAACTTGAGATAAATGTTTATTAATTTCAGATGGTGTTTGTCATACCATAAGCCTTAATCTGTAGTTACTTGTTTGTTCATCTACTTGCCCCTCTTCTACCCGTACAAGAATGAAATCTCCACAAATGGAAGGAATTTATCCAGCTAGACACTACAGTATCCCCAGTACTTAAAACCATGCTGGTTCCATGGTAAATCTCATGGGTATTTGTTGACTCAATCAGTGAATCAATGAATTAAAATATACCAGTCCAAGCATGAAAGATGGAAGACTTCCTCTGTGCTCACCTTTCTTCCTGCTGGATTGGAGCAAACAAGGGCAGAGTTCTTAGCCCTTGGGGGCTTGTAGACAGAATTCAGAGGATTCATGAACTTGGATGGGAACAAATTATATCTTTTAGCTAGCCTCTAACTGAAAGTTAGTATTTCTTTCACTTTTGATGGCAATCAAATAACCCCACTAGTACTAGTAATACCTGTGATCTGGTTGCCAAAGTCACAGACATTTTATATCACATTTCTAGTGCTACAGGTATCTTGAAATATTTACCCTCATCATTACTTCGAAACTATGGTGGTTTTTAGAACTGTGGTGCTAGATCTAGTTAATGTTAATTAAAAAGCACATATATTTACTGTGTCATAAATTCATTTTATACATGTTTAAATAAATTATGTCAATATAATTGCTTTCCTTTATAATCTCATATCTTTTACGTATTTAAAAATGTTATACTTAGGCTTTACCAGAGTGCAAGATGGGTCCATGGCACACACAAAATGAAGGACCCTGCATAGGAATTGGCAGGGTCACAAGATGTAGGAGTGTGGGTCCTTGAATTACCACACAAGGAGAGCTGCCAGCTAAAAAGTAGCCCCTTCCTTCAACTATTAAGGGTATGAGAAAAAAAAATTTCTATTGTTTTTTATCCTTTATTTATTTGGGGGAATATTTCTTAATGCAGTCTGTCCTACCAAACTAATACTACAATATTTTCTTCAGTCTTCAGTCCCTATGTTATAAAACACTATAATCCAGAACGAGGCAGGAAATAGCAAAAATCTTCCAAAGAATTATATGGAATGAACAGAAAAAAAAAATAAGAAATATCCTCACCTATGTATTTTAGCTCTTCAAGGCTATTGGGCTCAGGCCTGATTTATTATAACCCCATTTGTATAATAAGTTTTCTTATTATTAATGAGAGCTTCCATCATATCAAGTCTCTGAGAACTTTGCTAATTCTCCTTCATAGTTAGAATGAAGAATTCTATTTTTGTTACAAGGGAGAAAAAATGGTTCTTCCCACAACGTGCCTGAAACAGCTCTGCCACATGGTGACACGTATACAAATGTCAGCTTTAGTAGTTTTTGCTGATATCAAAGCTGCAAAAATAATGGGGTAATGTCCGTAATATCAAAATTGCATATCCTTTCCTATCCTTTCTTCTGTACTAAGCCAGCTAAAGCATTTTTAGTTCTCATTTTATACTGAATGTTTTAAACTGGCCACAGTTTCCAGAAAACCAGATGTGATTCATTCTGGACAAGACATAAACATATAAATTTCATATGAGTTTAGAGGCCACTAAAGTCATAGAAGCAGCATCTTATGACTTGTAAACATAACCCATTCTGGGCGAGTTACCAGTTAAGGTGATAAGGGCAAGAGAAATATCTGAGAGCACTGAAGGTGAACTATTCTTGACTAAACTGTAAACTAAATTCATGATTATTTCAGAATGTTATAAAATTGCTTTTTTAAATTTAAAACAGCAAAATTTGATTTATTATTATACTCTCTCTTACTGTAGCCTCTTCTGTAGGCGTCACCCTGTGTGTTTGCACAAAGTCCAAATATCAATCACATTCCAGGCATTTCTTTTGGCTTTGTGTGTTGTTCTTCTCTCTCAACCCATCTGCCAAGACTGCTTTACCCTACAAGAGTCAGACATTTACAATTTAAAAATGATAAGGCTCTTTAGAAACTAGGTCCTTAATAATTTTAATATCGAAACAGGTTTCATCGTGTGTGTGTGTGTACTTTCTTTAGGTAACAATGTCAAATAAATAAATAAAATCTTAAAAAAAAATGTAACAATGTTATAACTGAGAGATTTATTTTTAAAAAGAGTTATTGTTATAAAATCCCCAAAATTGTACATTCAGGAAGAAAAATAATTGACACTACCTAAGACTCTATCAAATTACATCATTATTCACTATCCTTAAAAATAATGGAGATATACATTTTAAATTTTTAATTGAGAATTTTTTTTTACTTCTTAGCTGCATTGGGGGTAAGTTCAGTGTGTTAATTAGAATGTTCTTATTGTGAGAGAAATTACTTACAACTGGATCATTTATTCATACACTTGGATGATAAAGTCATGTGTAGGAATAAATTTTTTAGAGACATTAAATATATCAATTTATTAGTACTTTATGCATAGTAGGACACTCATGAGTGCAAGGGTAGGATCCATGATGATGGGAATTTTATCCATAACAGTCATATATATTGTGGAAGGCTATTTCCTAAGGATAAAAGAGTGAATTTTGGGTTGTGTTTGTCTTACAATGTGGATGACATTTGCTTTTGTGAAGGTTTTTTTCTTGATTCTGAGGTTTTCGTGACACAGGATAAGATACATGTGGGACATGGTTGAAGAGGTGTTTAATTACCACAAGCATACCGTGACTCATGAACTGATTTACCTCTAACGGTCCTGCGGTATGGACCCCAAGAGTGAGCCTTCATTGTAATAGCTGTAATTGCCATTCCTTTGTGTAATTAAAGCATAAATAAAGATCTGATATGCCAATTAAATGAAAAATAGAACATAGTAGGGTTGTTTCTAAGATTAAAATCTCATCTAATTAGCATGAGGAAAAATTAGAACTGAAACACTGAAGGATTTCTTAGTATTTTTAGAGCAGGGAGGATATTCTCATTTAGAATTATTTGGCAGTCATACCTCTCATCACATATTTCAAAAACCTTCTTTGTAAAAAATCTGGTTAGTCCACAGATTCACAGGAATGTTGTGTACATTCTAAGAAAGAATGAAAAATTGTTCATTATAATTTGAAAATTTCTGAAGTAAGGTTTGTCCTTCCTTGTCCTCTCATATTTTCCTCCACTTCATTACCAGAAACAAGAGCAAACACTTCAACAAGTTTAGAGTTCATTATTCCAGTATGGAACCAAATAGCATACATCTAAATGTGAATGAGTGGTAAGGACAAGGCACTGTACTTACATCTAGTCCACTGTGTTAAAAATATTGGTTCTAAAATATGTAAGTAACATATATATAAATAAATATATATGAATAAAATTAAATTTATCTCACATAAAGCTACTGTATGACATGAAGATGTCTGGGAAATCTGTTCTGTTGATTTGGGAAAAACATGTTAAATTCTTTATTTAATGATTGTTGAGTTTTAAATTTTCTTGAGTTTTTGTTAGTGTAACTTTTTTCACCAAAAAATTCTCTTCTATTTGAATCTTACACATTATTACTGATACTAATATTGCTCAACCTTTAGTGGTTTAATAAATATTTGCCTGGCCTATTGTTTCCCATCTGTTTTTTTTTTAAGGTTTATTTATTTATATTTTAGAGGCAGGGGATGGGCAGAGAGAGAAAGAATCCTGAAGCAGACTCCATGCTGAACGTGAAGCCCAATTTGGGGCTCAGTCTCACAACCCTGAGATCATGACCTGAGCTGAAATCAAGAGTCTGCCACTTAACAGACTGAGCCACCCATGCTTTTATTTTCAATATTTTTATTATATTTGTCTCCCTTGTTTCTTGGCTTTCATCTGATGATTTGGAAATTATAAATCCTATTTCCATTCTTCCTATTTCCCTTTTAAGTATGAATATTTAACAATAACAAATATTTAACAACAGATAAATCAGTATCTAAAGTTCATCAAGTACTATAATTTCTGCCCAGATAAAGCAAGAAATTCATCATGCTTTCATTTGCCGCCTATGTCACTTCACTCTTACCAACACCCATGTCCAGATCAGCTGGCTTTTTAGTTTTAGTTTAGCTAGTTAATCAGTGTTATACATCAGCATTTAGATGGTTCTGTCTTTATTTGCCATTTTCCTTTGTATTCCAAGTCATCTTGAAATTTTTTCTTGTCTATTTCATTTTGTTCTGCTTTAGAAATGTTTTTAAAGAGGACTTGCTATGATTTTTTCCTCACACGCCTTTATCTGTTGATTCTGAACTTAGAATGTCCAAGAGTTATTCCTCTATCTAATAGTAGTAAACATTCTTAGGACTTAAAAAAATTTTTTTTAAATTAAACCCAATGTCAAAACACATGAATATACCTTAAAACTATCTAGGTAGATTCAAATCCTAGCAAAACTTTCATAATCTTTAGAAAAATCTTCCAAAAGGCAAGTTGAGTTTGTGAGTTAGAAGCAAGGACACTGCTAAAAAAAAAAAAAAAAAAAAAAGACAGAAAACCTCATTCTGGTGCTCAATCTACTAGTTAGTTCTGTAAGGTTGAGAAAATTGATAGATTTTTATGAATCTAAATTTCCTCATTTGAAAATGAGTGACTTCTGACTTAATGTTTTCTAATGTTCTTTATAAATATAAATTAGAATGCAGGATATTAGGCAAGCTGTTATATTGCATTAAAATATTACTTTACTTGGATATCTAGGACTGGCCCTGCTCTAATTTAATGTTTCTATGTTTTGATATCCTAAGTTTTAAAGAGCACAATAGTGAAGAATAAAGAAGATATTGTGGTAGTTAATTTACATAACATGGATATATGATAAGTAGTCTAAAAGTTTATGAAGATTTGCTCTAAACCCCTTTTTTCTCAGGGTGCCTGGGGTGGCGCAGGCGTTAAGTGTCTGCCTTCGGCTCAGGGTGTGATCCCAGCATTCTGGGATCGAGCCCCACATCAGGCTCCTCCGCTAGGAGCCTGCTTCTTCCTCTCCTACTGCCCCTGCTTGTGTTCCCTCTCTCGCTGGATGTCTCTGTCAAATAAATAAATAAAATCTTTAAAAATAAATAAATAAATAAACCCCTTTTTTCAATAAATATATCATAAAGTCAATTGAAGAATATATTAAATGTCCATTGTTTTACATATATTAAAATATCAGGCTTTGACTATAAATGGAGCAAAAATAAGTCATAAATTTTTAATAAACTAAGAGCAAAATGTAATTTCACTCCAGGTCTTTCATTCACTTTAAGCTATTTGCAATATTTACTTTTTTCCTTCAAAATGGCAAAAGGCATTGTGTTCAATAACAGAAAAACAAAACTGACAGAGAGAAACTTTATTAACCAAAGAATCCTTGATCTGCAGATAACACTGAAGAAAACTCACTCATCATCAGGATTAGTTCTAACAGCATCTGCAGAAACCAAAGGCAGGATGATGTGACAGTTCCTTTGAAAACATCCGTCAGTGTCATCTGCTTCCTCTTGTTGTGTCTTTCCTTTACAAATATTTCCTTCAGCTTGTACATCTGGAGGGTCTCCAGCTCTGTACTAAATTATCTTTGTTTCATGACATCCATGCAATTTTTACAACACTCTCGGTTGTCATTAAAATAGACAACACCCTGTCTGGGTCACACAGATTGGGCCACTGAGTGAACACTTATCATTCATTATTAGCCCTTTTGATAATGGATAATGCCACTACCGCAAGCCTTGCAGCTTATTTCAAATAGGTAATACATCATACAGTTCACAAATCAAAATGACATAAAAAGAAATTTTGTTTCTACCTGTTTCCATACCTTGCCTGTCTTGTCTATTCTTCTGGCTCTTGCTAGCAAACATTTCAGTTCTGCATTTTTATAATTAATTCTTGAATTATTACAATGCCACAGCTATTTTTAAATGCATGATGATTTTTTAAAAATATTTTAAAAAACATATTTGGATACTTCTTATCTTTAGAATCCTGAAAATGAACTTCTGCCATTTACTTATAGGCTGAACCAAAATAAAATAACTGGTCTTGATTTTTTTTGTCTTTTAGATTTATTTACTTATTTGAGACAGAGAGAGTGGTAGCAGAGGGAGGGGCAGAAAGAGAGAGAGAATCTCAAGCAGACTCTGTGCTGAACCTAGAGCCTGATACAGGGCTTGATTTAATGACCCTGAGATCACGACCCGAGGCGAAATCAAGAGTTGGATGCCTAACTGACTGAACCACACAGTTGCCCCCAGTCTTGACTTTCATATGTTATAGATAAATATCAAACAAATGGTTAATTTGCCTTCTAATCCATAGTAAAAATAGTCATGCACTAATGGAAACTAAAAATGTCAGCATAAAACTTTTACCACAGTTGGCCAGGTCCTTTTAAAAGAAGATGGCAGGGGCGCCTGGGTGGCACAGCGGTTAAGCGTCTGCCTTCGGCTCAGGGCGTGAACCTGGCGTTATGGGTTCGAGCCCCACATCAGGCTCCTCTGCTATGAGCCTGCTTCTTCCTCTCCCACTCCCCCTGCTTGTGTACCCTCTCTTGCTGGCTGTCTCTATCTCTGTCGAATAAATAAATAAAATCTTTAAAAAAAATAAATAAATAAAAGAAGATGGCAAATGTTTGGGTCCGCTTATACTGATTTGCTTGCACTGGCTTCAGAATAATAAAGATATAAGAATATGTGTTCATACACACACACACACGCCATATCTTCTTTATCCAATCAATCATCAGTGAACACTTAGGTTGTTTCCATTTCTTGATTATTGTAAATAATGTTTCAATGAACATAGGGGTGGGTAGTGCATACAGATATCGAATTATAATGTTGTACAGCTAAAACATATAATGTTATATGCTAATTTTATATCAATAAAAAAAGAATATGTGTTGCTAAGAATGAACATTAAAAAATACAACTAGTTTGGAGGTATTTATTATGTGGAAGAGAAGTCTCAGAAATAGAGCGACCACAAGTACGTGAACTTGTAAAAAAAAAACTAGTATAAAGGAGAAGGCACAATATCACTATATCAAGTCATAAGGTCTGACCACTAAGATGTACTGCTTGCTAACTTAGAACTACAGGGAGAAAATGGTTCAGAATGAACTATTCATCCTCCTTTGACTATTTGAAGCAATACAACACCAGTAATATTTCAAAATGAAGTTATAGTACAGATAGTCCAAGTGTTATCTCATTTAAACTAAACAGAATCAATGACCACATGTGCTTTAAAATACTCTTAGTTACTTAACCTGGGTCTTTGGAAGCAAGTAAATTCAAAGGGAACAGTTAAGTTCTTCAACTAAATCTTCAACCTTTCCCTTGTGTCTCTGTATAGTTAATAATACAAATCTGCCTATTTAACTGGAGCATAATTTTCTTCAAGGTCTGTAATAGCAGGTCTCCAAATAGCAGGTAGAGAATCAATTGCTATGTTGACAGCCTTAATTGAATATTCTCAACATTAGATTAAAAAATTAAAAGTATAATTTTCTTCACCTTGAAGGGATGTTTTAAATTTAATTACATAAACTGAAAAAGAAAAAAACAGTCAGCCTCATCATACATTAGGAATTGTTTTCATCATTGCCCATCATTCAGTAAGAATCATGTCATATAATTTATTCCCTAAGTATTTAAAAAAAATTTTTTTTTGTCACAGTCCATTACTAAGCAGACTATCTAAAAGATGCTAAGACTGTCTCCTTGCCATGGAATTTAATTTGGCCTATACATTTGAATGAAGAAAGCCAGAAGTTATTTATTTTACACTACTTTGGAAAGAGAAAGAGTAGACATTAAGTGAAGAAGAAAATACCCCCTTCCTTTGAGCCATCATATGGCTTGAGTTCAACACTCTATAGAGTGCTTTGTACTTCCTCATAGGGCCAGGACCCTAATTTCATTTGGGATGTGTTTGCTTTTCAAGGCAGGAGATGAGATTGTCCTTTTTTATTTTTCATTTTTGATGCCTTTAAAATTCTATTTTTTGAGATGAAAAAACTTATTCTTTTATTTATTCATAGTCCATTATGAGTGTTTTTAAATTCTATAAAAGTAATCAATGTATATATGTATTTCCAGATATTGAAAATGTGTGTGATGAAATCCAGCAATCTCCTGCCCATCCTGTCCTTACTTTCTGGTTTTGATTCTCAATAGTAATTGCCTTTATCAATATATTTGATGAAGAAAGTTAATGAATTCACTGTATTGAATTCGTCTAAGTGGAAGTGTCCAAAACTGTTGGATGTATGGATCTGAAATTTATGAGCTAAGCTGTGGACACACATATTGCATTGGGAATTTTCAATATATAGGTGGTATTTGAGGCTATGGAAATAATATGTATCTCAGAGGTTGCTTTTTCAAAAATGTGTATAAGAATCTTTTGCAAAAGTATGCTACAAATGTAGACTATTCTTAGAGAATAAATAGGTTTAAGTGTGGCACCAGGGAAGCTTAGTAGTAATAAACCTTGGCAGGCTATTGTACAACTTGAATGCAAGGAGCTAGAGGCAACAAGAACTGAGAGATGAAGCACCCAGCGGTGTGAAGAAACATAGCTCAAAAAAGAGCAGCAGGGGAGGGATGGAAAAGAAACTGGAACCCAATCTTAACGTTTCCTCAAGGCTAAATAAACCTAGACTTCCTGTCTTGCAGCAGTTCAGAAGTTGGAAAGAGGAACATGGGGATAATGATTCTTTACAGAGCTTTGCTGAATGCTGCATAGAATTTTTCATAGAGATGAACATAACTAAAATAGAATATTCTTACAAGTTGGGCAGTAAGTAAAATTTGACTTTGCTTCTTTCATCCTTAAGTGCCTTTTATTGTTATACTTTGGTTTCCCAGAATTCTCTGCTTCAGTTCTCTACTTAGTTTTACCCCTCAGGGCGATGTTCCTTTTTCTAGAAGTCTTATCATTTTCATCAACACTCACATGAAATTCCACTACTATCTATGAAAGTTTAACCACTGTGGGAATTATATTTCTGTCAAAACATTTATAAAATTAGACAAAATATTTATTTAAAAAAGAACAATATCAGATATTGGACAATAGGCGGTGCCCAACTGTGATCTCTGAGATTAGGAAAATAAGTGAGATGAATCCTAAAGTTTCCCTACTTTATATCCCCTGGGCCAGTTTATGGATCAGAGTACATGGAGGGGGAATTCAAGCAGGGTTGAGCAAGCTAGCTGAGTTGAAGACAGAGATTACAGCTAAGGGAAGAAATTGGTTAAATTCAGTGGTGCAGAATATCCAAAAGGATGGGGTTACACACACACACACAGAGGAAATCTACAGAAGTGTCTTCTTGAGTCTTTGTTGAATAGAAATCTAGAATGCATGGAGTAAAATTTCATGAACCCAAGATAAACACCAACTGGAAAGTGGTACATTGAAAATTCTCTGGAACTCACTAGGGAAGAATTTGTGTTCTCACCAGCCAGAGTTGATAAATGTCATGATACATGCAGCACTGGTTAGAGTACTTAGAAGAGTCATGCCTATGTAGTATCCTTAGAGTAAACTCTGTTCTAAAACTTCAATAAAAAAGTGAAAAAGCATGCCTCAAAAGGATCAAACTTATTCTAGGTAACTTCATGCCATCAAAATTCAAAACTATTTAAGAAAGAAAATCACCATTCAAAACCACACAATTCAGTTTCTTGCATCTAATAAAAAATAACCAGCATCCAAAAGTGCAGCACTAAATGACCCATAGCCAGTAGAAAAAAATAATCAATGAAACAGACCCAGATATGACAAAAATGATAGAATAATGCCTTAAACACCTAGTACAAACTTTATAAATAGATTCAAGAATATTAGGAAAACATGATGAGGTAAGAAATAGAAGATACGAAAATGAAAACTTTAAAATCTATAGATAAAAAGTATAGTATCTGAATGAAAACTTGGAAGGAATTGCAGATAGAACTTACAGAAGGATGGGGCACCTAGGGAGCTCAGTCAGTTAAGCATCTGATGCTTGATCTCAGCTCAGGTCTTGATCTCAGGGTCATGAGATCAGGCCCCACATTGGGCTGCATGCTGGGTGTGGAGCGTACTTTAAAAAAAAAAAAAAGGAAAGAAAAGAAGGAAACATCAGTGGGTGGACTTGAAGGCATACAAATACAAAGAGAAACTATCCAAAATAAAGCACAAAGAGAGAAAAGAATGAAAACATAGATTGGCCCACCAGGGACCTATACGACAATACCAAGTTGTCTAATATAAATAAAATTGGAGTCCAGTGTGTAAGGGGTGATATTTGAAGAAAGAATGAACAAAATCTTTCAAATAAAAAAATGTTGCATTCAAAAATAGCACCTACGCTAAATAAATACAAATGATACTACACCATGACACGTTATAATCAAATTATTGAAAAACAGTGATTAAAAAATACAGAGAAGCCAGAGAAATGTCTCATGCACAAAGAATCACATGCAAAGAGATAACTTTTTCAGGTGAGGGAAAGGTTCTGTACTTGGTTGGAATGATGATGAAAAGTTATCCACTTTTCAAATTTCATCAAGCTATATAGTAAAGTGAATGGAATAATCTTATGCAAACTATTCTTCAATAAAGCTGATTATTTATCAATGTTTACCTGATCTGTGTTCTATTCTTTATCTAATTAACAAAGTATAATTTTATTAAGGACCAATAAAAGATAAATAAACTTCTTTTCTAGGGTAATTTAATTTCAAAACAAATTTTGGAGTGAAGGTTTCAACCTCAAAGACAGAACTTTTAATGTTGCTCATGTTAAGGGCCATGATGAAAGTATTTGGAAGCAGGATAGATTCTGTAGCACTTACCGGATCTCACCATAGGATTCCATGAATAGATCCAGTCCCGCACAAACAAACTGGCCTAACTTTAAAATGTCAGTTCAGGCAATAATAGGAAGAAAAACCTTAAGCTTTTAGTTCCAGCAATTCAGTCATTTCTCAATAATTTGTTCTAATGAAGAAGCACAGTGGCACTAGCATTCCACAATACCCTCAAGTCATGAGAAAATTTCTATTTGGCTTTATAGTGTATCATATGATTTTTAGCAAAAATTTTCCAAAAACTCAATTTTCCATGGCAATATAATGATATCAAGCATTGAGCAATTTATCTTCACAGAATAGAGGGAAACCAATATAACAACAAACATTTTAAGCATCCTCCATGATAGGGCTCTGTGAAGGACACTGGGAGTAAAAAGACATATCGCCTTAATTTTAGTAATTAGCACAATGCCTAACAAAAATCAATTACTCAGTGTCATCTGTGGAATATATAAATATAATAAAAGCAAGATATTTTTTGTCTTCCACAAAACTATACAGTCATTGCAAAGAGGAGAAATTTCTTTGGACAACCCATCACAGATTTCGATGTCCATTTTTTCATTTAAATATACATTTTTCTCCTTGAGAATGTCTGGTTCCCTTTTATGCTCATCCAAGTCAACCTGGTATGAAACATTTAGTTTATAAAATCTACAAAGTAGAAAATATGCATGTGAATTCTCAAAATAACCCAAACAACAAAACAAATTCTGATTAAATAATGTCAGGGTATACCTATTATCATTATTGATCTACACAGCTATTAAAGAGAAGATTGATTCCGTTTGAAGTCCAAACAACTTCTGCTTGTATTTTATAAGTTTAGGATTAATTTGCAGATAGCACCAACCTTACCGAAAGGACATGCTTACTAAATTAAAATATAAATGTATATAATCTTTAAGGAGATAGATGCTTTATAAATTTCAGGTAAAAGAAGTTTAAGGTAAAAGTTGGCACTTGTTTCTTTCAACAGGCTGTATTTCCAAGAAAACACATGAAAGAGAAGGTACATGACATTCTTAGAAAGCAACATACAAGACTAACTTCTCTAGAAAGACTAAGTCAAAGAAATGCTATAGAGAAAGAATTCAGGCAGGTTACTTGGTAACTTTGGTTCTACGAAACCGGCAACCCAAGGGCAAGAGTGTGAGCCTAAATCTCCCCAGCACTTATCAATAACCATAGCCACCGAATTAGAAGTCCTACGACAAAACCCTTTACCAGAAACTTGACAATCACTTTGAGTTGAATGTGCTGTGCCATAATAAGTGTAAGGACTTAACAATGACTTTTGACCCAAGTCATTGACTTCAAAAATGAAGGGGAATCTGATGATGTAGGCTGGACAGGTATCACTAAAGAATTTCAATTGTATTTTCTGGCCTAAAAAGTATTGTAAATCTAGCTTTTTTTTTTTCCTACTTATGACTTAGGCAGCAGTAACATTATTTAGATAAATTTTCAGACTAAGTATCAGCGTTGCAATGAAAAAGCTGCAGTTTTTATCTTTTCTTATTACCTTTCTATTCAAATGGCTTGGCCATACCTTTTGATAGTTTTAGCTTCATTTGGACAAAGTAAGTTGTAATTTAACCCATTGATGCCATAAACCTCACTGCATTGCATGCCCACAACATATATTCACGGGCATAATACATTCTCATTGGGTACTTGCTCTACACGCTCTTTGATATAAAATGCATTCACTGGAATTAAATTTATTGACACAAATGGTATATACAGTATGAATTGCTTTTGTAAAATGCATACTCAAGTTTAGAACCATTCTTGGGCCAAATGGTAACCTAAGTTCCCCTGATACCCATTTTCCTAAAACCTTTGCCAAAATTTTCCTCCTTATCGTAGTCAATAAGTAAAATTCAAGCAATAAAAGGCCACTGTATGATCCTATTTTTTTTATACCTGTGAAGAAAACAATTCATGCCCCAGTTTAATATGACTCTTCTACCCATCATCTTTTCCACTTCTTTTTTGGGTCCTTCTTCCTCCCTCCCTCTCTTCCTTCCTTCCTTCCTTCCTTCCTCCTCTCTCTTCCTCCCTCCCTCTCTCTTTCTCTCTCTCCCTCTTTCTCTTTCACTCTCTCTCTTTCTCTCTCTCTGGCTCTTTTTATTAATTCCTTACCTTCCTTTCTTTACTGTTGTCTCATCCACAATGAGTGCATTCTTAATTTTAGCACACAAATTGAATCTTCCTGTGTTACTATTTTCTTGGCAAGCAGGTTCTTTTTTTTTTTCTGTATCCCTAAGTAAAATTTATCAAGTTTGTGTTGAGACTCTTTGGGAGTCACCTGAAAAGTGAAGGGATTAATAATATGTAAGCTAAAGTCTGGGGTTACCAGAGATAACTGATGCTTACTGTTTAAGATTCTTCAGTTTCGGGGCGCCTGGGTGGCACAGCGGTTAAGCGTCTGCCTTCGGCTCAGGGCGTGATCCCGGCGTTATGGGATCGAGCCCCACATCAGGCTCCTCTGCTATGAGCCTGCTTCTTCCTCTCCCACTCCCCCTGCTTGTGCCCTCTCTCGCTGGCTGTCTCTATCTCTGTCGAATAAATAAATAAAATCTTAAAAAAAAAAAAAAAAGATTCTTCAGTTTCTCCTTGGCATAGTCTGGTTCCCTGGCTTCACATGTGTGAATCTGAACCCTCTGGACCAGAAGCATCTTTCCTGTGGCTGTGCTACTGAATTATTGCTGAAACCCTCAACCTGACCGCGCAGTGTTTTTCACTCTTCTTTATCTTGTGCTTTAATTGTGATCCCCTCTTTTGGATCTGCATGCAGGTAGTTCCCTGACTTTCTGGGCTTGGATTTCATTCTACTACATAAGCTGACCCTGAATGTAATTACCTGACCATTAAAAGTTACCAGGAATTTTAAGTTCCTATTGCTCTAAGAAGTGTTTCCACATCTTATAATAACTGGCTATCAGGTGACAAATTCTTTTCTTTTTTTTCCTCTGGCATTGAGACCAGGTAACAGGGCTGGGTGACTCCAATGTGAGGCCAAAGTTGAGACCAAATAATACCTTGTCCCATCTTTCTCCAGTATCATCATTTGTACTTTCTAGAATCCCAATCCCAAATGACTACCAACTGTTCAAATGATAATTTTGGGCAGAAGTCAGTGTTATTGTTAAAAGTAATAAGAGAAAAAAGGGGTAAAATGTACAACATACTAGGAGTGGGTAAGGGAACTCTGTACTTTCTGCTCAATTTATTTTTTTGTTAAAGTATAGCTAAGACAAATTATTTATAATTTTAAAAAGATTATGTCTAAACTGTATCTGATGCTATATATTGCACTACCCGGGAGATAATGATGCTAGTATGTGTTGGATGTGTTGATTTTTTAAAAACATTCATTTATTTGAGAGAGAGAGCATGAGAGACAGCATGAGAGAGAGCACGAGAGAGAGAAAGAGCAGCAGGAAGGGGTAGAGGGACAGGGAGAAGCAGGCTTCCGACTGAGCGGTGTCCCTGGAGGCCCTGCACTGGGCTTTTTCCCAGGACTCTGGAATCATGACCTGAGCCAAAGTAAGATGCTTAATTGACTGAGCCACCCAGGCACACAACCAGGATGTGTTGATATTGGTGGTATACTGGATGTGTTAAGAGTAAGGAGAAATTAGCTGTAGTTTAGCTATTTGTGCATCTTTCTTCTGGCATTATTTAGATCTTAGAAATCCAGTCACCACCTCAAACTTACATTGTGGTAGACTGTATTAAAGGCCCCTGTCATCTCTTCCTCACTATATCCATGCCTTTTGCCTTATGACCTTACAGTCCCTTCCGAAAAAAGAGAAGAGTGCATTTCCTCACCTTTTCATTCTGAATTTGTCCATGCGTTTTACTCTGGGTCCATGGATTGATTCAGTAGTGAAAGTGTTCCTTTTCTGAACCTAGACATTAAGAGGTCTTGCATGTTTCAGCTTACTCTTTCTTATGTCTCTGTCATTGACAGAAGTTAGTCTGGGTCAGCCTATGGAACTTAAATGGTATGTGACAAGTGCCTAGCTGCCCTGGTCACCCCAGCAGAAGTCACACTACATCATCCAATGGCCAGCTGAGTTCCACATATATGAGCAAACACAGCCAAGGTAAGCAGAGCATTGAGCTGGCTCCTGCTTGGGTACAGATGCATGTACGATGAACAATTATTGTCGACCACCACTGCAGCTTTGTGGTCGTTTATTCCGTGGTGTTACTGCTGTAATATTACTGTGGTAAAAGATTATTGATATGTAGAAAATCTCCCAAAAGACAATAGCCCATCGCAAAATCATCAACAATTCCCAAGGTGCTATCTGACTTCCTGTCTTCTCATTGATATTAAAACATTTCTGTGCACTAGTCAGTTCATTACAGGAAGGTTATTGAACCCCAATTTTTATCTTTAAGTTCTATAGGCCAGGGATATCATTCTGTCTTCCATGATTTGGGACCCTGATCTGAGAGAAATCTCATACTCCTTTCTTTGTATTTGCATGTAGAGTGACATTCATTACCCTGAAACTCATAGCTTTTCTTCATTCCTT
The DNA here is from genome assembly GCF_002007445.2 of Ailuropoda melanoleuca. Classification (NCBI taxonomy): domain Eukaryota; kingdom Metazoa; phylum Chordata; class Mammalia; order Carnivora; family Ursidae; genus Ailuropoda; species Ailuropoda melanoleuca. Next base: position 25,342,964 of record NC_048218.1, read on the forward strand.
CACTCACTTCTCCCTAGAAGAGGAGAACTGAATCCCAACTGGGAAATCTTTTAGTAAGAACTAGTCATATACAGTCAGTATATGATATGCTTCTTTGCTTAACTTTTGACAGGGCACGAGAGTATGTACTTATTCATTCTGAGTATGAACAGAAAGACTGGATAATTCTGAGATTCATTATTTGGAAATCCACTGTTGATATTCACATAAGTAACCTGGTCTAATAAAGATAACATTAGAGCTCCATTTGCCCAGCTTCTTTACTCTTTCAGATGGGGAAAAGGTTTCTCTCCCTTTCTGTCAAATCTCACTAACCTCCATCCTACTCTTGGCACCAATGACACTTGCCTGTCATGCATGATCTTCTCTTGTGGGCTATAATTTCCCCATATGCTAACAACAGCAGTGCAAAATGCAGAATCATATATAATCAATGATTTAAGCCTAAGACCAGACAACTAATTTGGGATCTTGCTTTCCTTCTTTCAATTATCAAAATTCACTGAGCACCTACTGAGAACCAGACAATGAATGAGATAATAGGGACGCGGATACACAATAGTCTTGACCCCTGCCTTTAAATCCGAGTTGATCGCCTAACTCACCAATGTTGTAAGTTCACCAGACAAATTTGTTTACATGAAAGAAACCCCCAGTCATCTTTTAATAGAACACAAACTAGCACTTTTTTTTTATGAAGTCTGTTTGATGTCAGAATTTAGCTACTTGTTCAGCGAATTTTTTGCTTATCATCATCCTCTGCTAAGCTTTAGGCACTTCACTAGAAATGAGGAAGAGTCATGAAGCACATAATTTCCACACCCTCTTACAGCTTTCATTCTCATAAAGGAGAATGTGATCAATTCATACGTAAACAAACAAGCGCTATAATTTCCAGTAACCACTGGTGCTATGGAGAAAAATAAAACAGGCTGCACAAAGAGATAATGAGGAGCGTAGGCACTGTATTTTAGCTAAGGTGGTCAGGGGAGAGTTCTCTGAAAAGATTTTTGAGCAAATACCTGAAAGATATGAAAAAGGAAACTATGTGATAGTGCTGAAAAGTGTTCCAAGCAGGGAAAAGCAAGAGTAAAGTCCTTGGGGGAACAGCAAGATGAACTCCAGCGGTATGGGGTGAGTCAGAGAAGAATGTTAGAATATGATTTTATAAAAAGCAAGGAAAACCAGGACATTTTAATCTAAGTTTGATAAGAAGATTGGGTAGCTGGAGGAGCATGTTGCACCAAGGTTTTCTTTTTTGCTTTTGATTCGAAAAATGGATAGCTGACATTCTTAGGTGCTTACTAGATGTCAGGCGTTGATGTAAGAGTTCTACAAGTGTTAAATCACTTAATAATCTCAACAACCCTATTAGGAAAGTGGATAAAACTATTTTCTTCATTTGCAGGTTAGGAAACTTAAAGAAGGTGAAGCAATTTCACAATAGATACCCAGTTAATAAGCAGCAAATCTAGGAATTAAATCCAGTCTGTCCTCTCTGGTTCCAATGATCATTGCTGCCCTGCACTGCTATACTATCTTTATATATATATATATATATATATATATATATATAAATTTTTGAACTTATCCTAAAGATACAGTACAAAGACAAAATAGATGCTTTAGGAAAGCTAAATAATGATTAAGATTAAAGTCATAGTATAGGAAAGGGGGAGTGGAGTCAGATGCACAAGTGAAGGGACTGGCCTCAGGAGCAGTGCAGTTCATGCACTAGGGAGACAAGAGTGCACAGGTGTGGGGAGTTTGTTAGATTTGGTGATAGAGAAAAGAGTTCTCTACTGGTTGCTTCTATTTTCAAGGAAACAAGAACTGAAATTACCGGATGATATAAAAGCAGGTGTTTGAGATTTGAAGAGAGGAAAGAGAGCTTGAATGAATCATTTAAGAGATAGGAAAAGTAAGAGATATATGATTTCTAGGCTCTAAAGAAGAACCACCTTAGAGTTGTAAGGTAAATTAAAAGAAAGACCAATCAGTGCTGTTGTGTTTTTCTCCACTTCTGAGCGCAGGAGTACTAGAGCAGAAAGTTGGGTTTAACCTTAGTTGGGATTTGTCCAACTAATATAGTGGAAGAAAGTACGTCTGAGGGAGTTGAAGGTGGAAGCTAGAGAGTGATCCTAAGTGATTGACCATTGACTTAAATTGGGTAAAGAGGACAGTAATGACAAGGTGCACGATGAAAAAGTAATAAGATGGTAGATGGAGTGGCAGTTCTAATGGGCTCAAAAACTTGTTGGGATGGTATATGAGAGTAAGGGATTGATAAATTGATAAAAAATATGTGGTCAGAGAGTGATGGCTGAAACCACAAGTGCTAAGTAAGCTTCAGGCTATGACCAAAGAATTATGTGACTGAAATGAATTTTAGGAAAAAATATTATTGAAAGTGAGGTCAAGAAACTAAGCAGTCTAGATGTTAGATTAACTTCATATATGAAATTTGATATTTCCGAGAATTATAACAAAGTAGATTGGAAAGGAAACCGTGAACCAGTTGCTAAATCTTCAATGAGTGAGGGAAAGCAGGCATTTGAAAAATGCCTCCACGTAGAGGGATAACAGTTGGTATAGAATGAAACCTGATGGCCGGTGCTTCAAAGTAGCTGGCTTGATTGAAGGACAAAGATAAATATTCTGAAGGCAGCAATGAGAAGCAAGAAGCACACCACCTCCAGGCAGTCTCATTTGGAGGAAATTGTTGGAGGAAAAACCCTCTCTGCTTGAAAGATCTGCATGGAAAGTAGTAACCTCAGATATACACAAGTTTTCAATTAGAGCAAGAAAGCGAAGTGATTGCTCAGGAAAATGCTGGGTGTCCAGAGACTTTTCCTGATAACCCAAAGGGCATTCCCAGGAACATAATGGAATTATTTGCAGCATGTGGGAGGGGTGGATTAGTGGGTCAGATTAGTAGGAGGAGGGATGCCGATTAGGTCTAAGTCTTCTGATGATGAAAATGGATGACCTGTGTGGATTGAACTTTTGGTGGCCAATGATATAAACATGAATATAAGCTTACTGAGATTATTCCTAATGGTTTCTTATGGCAAGATGAATAATCAGTGGTTTTATAACCTGCTTCTTGGGCTCAGTGTCCTAGACAATTTTAGGGTAGTTGATGGAAAACTACCTGGTAGAAGTTACCCTCACCTGATTCATCTTTCTCTGGATTATAGCTCAGATTGTGAAGGACTTGCACCTGTAGAGGAACGCTTGCCAATAGCCAGCTCCTGTTCTTTATGCTTTATTAACTTAAGTGGATAAGAATTGCAAAGAAGGATAACAGTGATATCCTTGCCAAAAGAACTCCAACTCACAAATCTAAAAACTGTGGCTGCTAAGGCATTGGTATAGAGAAAAAGTTTAGCTTAATGGGGTTCATCACGGTGTACTATGAATAATGCCAGCCATAAACTCAGTTCAGAAAAGGAGAGGCATTAAAAAAATAAGTTCTCTACCTCATGAGTCAAATATACCTTTTGGGTTTTTCTTTTATAAGTGTGCTTCTCTCAATTCTCTGTTCTAAAGATCAGATTTAAACAAAAAGGAAGATTTTAAGGGGAAGATCAAGCTTGGATGTTAAGCTCATAAGAAGAGGGAACCATGTGCTTGTTTTTTTCTAGTTTACCTTTAGCTGTATCGATAACTCCTACCCAACTTACAGGATGAAGCCTAATTGTCTTCTCTAGGACGTTGCCCAAACCTTTATTGTAACATTTATCACAAGGTATTTTAATCATCTTTTAAAATATACATGTCTATCCACTGGACCACAAATTCCCCAAAAGGCAGGGAATATTATTTTCCATTAGGTTTGATTCTGTGACACCTGGTATAACCTGGCAGCATGGTGTATAAAGTATACGTTATAATGGAAGCTCTTCACACATTCTCATTTAACCTACTTATCAGATTAATTAGCAGTCTTCTCTTTGTAAAGTATGTGGAATAATGCAACAACCTATTGAACTTACTGCTCTGCCTACACAATGCTGCTTCCTAAACTATTTAATGACAGCTGGATTGATTTGTTTATTTATTCATCAGTATTTATGTGCTGGACACTGTTGCACAGGAGATAGAGTAGTAAACAAAAACGGCAAAAAATCCCCATCTCAGGTAGTTTACATTCTACTAATATATTTACATAGCTTTTATAAATATTACATAAACCAGTGACATATGAGTGCAAAAAAGTGAGGTGTCTCTATTAAAAGCATGAAAACTGTAAATGAATAGGGGCATTTTTATAATAAAGCAGAAGAATTACACTTTCCTTGTGGTACAGGTGTCTCCGAAATGTAGCACATACCCAAATAGGGAGTGGGAAATCTTGGATGATTCAGTATCAGTGTGATTGATGCAAGGAAGATGACTTAGAGCCCCATTTAGAATACCTATATTGAAAGACATGACCTTGGCCTTGCATCAAAACCTTGATGAACGGCTATGTATTTATAAGCTTAAGTTAAAATAAAAAATTTAAGGTGCAGATAGATATATATCTCTATGTATAATTCCATGATTTCTACTTTATGTATAGAATGACTATTGATCTTGATTGCATCAGATGAGTTAATAATAGTTAATATTGGGGCACCTGGGTGGCTCAGCCATGAAGCGTCTGCCTTGAGCTCAGGTCATGATCCCAGGGTCATGGGATCAAGCCCCACATCGGGCTCCCTGCTTGGTGGGAAACCTGCTTCTCCCTCTCACACTCCCCTTGCTTGTGTTCCCTCTCTCACTGTCTCTCTCTGCCAAATAAATAAATAAAATCTTTAAAAAAAGTAATAGTTAATATTGACTTCATATCCACCATGTGCCAAGTTGAATGATTAGCGTTTTATATACATATCCCCTGCGTCTTCTCATAATCCTATTAATCTCTCCATTTTTTAAGGTAAAGAATCTGATTTTTAAAAAAAGAATCAAGGAATTTGCTCAAAGTCATACAAATGTGACTGATGAAGCCAAGTCAACTCCAAAGCCACAATCGCCTAAGATTACTCCTTAAGTTGGAGGTCAAGCATTATTCCATCTTGGGAATCTTCCCTGTTTCTTTCCCTACTGAGTCTAGGTTAATTAATCCTATAATAGTTTAATGCCATTTTTGTTATATATATACAAGCTGTATATCAGAGAGGGATGTCCCAAGAGTGGGAAAAGGGCCAGAACAATATCCTATGAGGGTAGAGATTGGGACTCCAGTTTCGTATAATACCTCTGTGGTCATAGAGGCTCAGGGACTAACTGTGGCCCACAAGGGTAGAAGACATATCTCCTTCAATGGGGACCATTCAGACCTGGACAGTCTACCCTGGGAATAGCAGACATAGTAAGATAAAGTCATACCCCCTTCTTCATTTTCCTGTGTATGTCACAGGATTCTCCTGTGATCCCACAGTATCAGGGAGAATCTTGAAAAATAATGAAAGCTTGACTTTTCATCAATCTTGGTAAGTAGGTGCTAAGATGAATGAAATGTTAGACAGAAAAAATAAAGAAATGAGGCACCCAAGTATCATAGAGTAATTCCTATCTGTAATGTATTTACATGTGCACAAACATATATATTCGAATATGCACATGTGAGGTTTTGGGTGTGTTTTTTGTTAGTGACAGAAATCTAATGTCAAATGAGCTAAGATAAAAAGAGCCTTATTGGAAAAGTAGGGGCAGTTGAGGGGATTAAAAGGACAGCTGAAAAGACCAGGGCAGATGTGGGAAATCTATTAATATTTAGAACCTGGATCTTGAATGCTGTCACTGCTGCTTCTGTCACTCCTTCCTTCATCTTTTCTCTTCTAAGTCTCATTCTCTCCTGTTCTACACAACAGGAGACAAGGTCAGCAGCAGCCTCAGGATTCTTCCTTCCAAGTTCAAGCTCAAAAAGTGAAGAGTTTCAGCTCCAATTCCAGCTCAGCACTTCTCAGACGAGGACTCCGAATGGCCTGCTAGCAACTGCTTGAAGTGACTTTAGTGGCAGGGCCTTCAGGACTGCTGTCAGCTCACAGGAGGCACTTCCCCACGCGCTGATGAGTTTTGTGCAAGACACAAGATGACCTGGGGTATGAAGGGTGAGTGAGTGGTATGGGTCAGGAGGGACCGTGCTGGGGCAGCAGCAAGAAAGCACCAATGCAAGGGATACAGGGAAGGTGACTTGGTTCAAGAGGACGGCAGGGGAAGGAGCTGTCATATACTGAGCATCTCGGGTCTCCCAGGTGATGACTGGTAGTTCATGGATAGTTCTCATGCAATTCTCATGGATAAATGTGGGTGCTTTCAGCTACAAGTAATAGAAATCCCAACTAAACCTGGGTTAAAATAAACAAGGAGTTGACTCAAATAAGTAACAGAGCTGAGTAGGATTTAGGATTGGTTGATCCAGTAGCTCAAAGATCTGCTCACTGTTCCATTTCAGGTGCTTGACAGCAAGTGTGGCTAGAGGCTGCGCGTTATATAGAGCACAGGATCATCTCCATTGTCACAGAAAGTTCTATGGGACAGTGCCGGTATATCTCCCTGAAATATTTTTTGAGACCTCTCACTTTTTTTTGCATCTTTATCTCTCAGTGCCAGGAGTTCCTTTTTTTTTTTTTTTTTTATTATCTCCTCACTTTATCTCTTAATTGTACATTGCCCTTGTGTTGTTCTTTTAAATATTTCTTGCTTATACATATTACCTGCAAAAGATAGTACATTTCAAGGACAAGGAAAATTTCCATGCTGCATGATGAATAACCACTGTTGCTTTGAATTTGAGTGTATTATAAAAATTTCAAATTTGCATCAAATACCCAACATGAATTACAGAAAGAACCTTTTTAATTAAAATTTTATTTTAGATTAATTTTAGATTTATAGAAAAATTACCAAAAAAGTACTGAGTTCCCATATACTCCTCATCTAGCTTCCCCCACTACTAATAATTTTATTAGTATGGTACATTTGTTACAATCAATTAAGCAATATCTATACATTATTTTCAACTAACATCCATACTATATTCTATTTTTTACCTAATCTTCGTTTTATTATCTGGAATCCTATCCAGGATACCACATTACATAAAGTAGCCATATTGACTTGACTGTGACAATTTGTCAGACTTTTATTTTTTTTGCTTTTGATGTCCTTCGTCATTTTGAGGAGTACTGGCCAGGTATTTTATAAAATGTCCCTCAACTGGGGTTTTTCTGGGGTTTTACTCATGATTACAGGGAAGCACATTGTCCATTTAAAGGCTGATTCCCAATACTTTTCAAAATAGACTAAAAACAACAGATGTCCAAAACCTGAAATCACAACTAAAACATTACAGTCATGATTGGTATATAGAACATGGTGTCACAAAAGTATTTCTACAGGTAATAAAGCTGAACAATTAACAGTACTAATTGAAATCCTCAAAGGCTTGGGGGTAAAGAGTAGCCCTAAGTCTTTATACAGGGAAATTATAAACATGACATGAAGGGAAAAGATGGCCGAATCTTCCATTTCAATAAACTTTCTTCTAAAGCATTCATTTTCAAATTCTGAGCATAAATTTCTAGGAGGGTAAATGAGTTCCTGACAATATTTATAGTAAAAGTAAGTTAAATATAATGATATTCTTGAGTCAGATTTTTCCAAGAGAAAATAAATATTGGTTTTTATTAATCAAGTAATTAAAATAGTAGGTACCTTGAAACATCCCTAATAGAGTTTCATAATGGGTTACACTGATAATCATTGACTTTTTTTTACTCCTTGCCACAGATTCTTCTGCTTTGAAGCAGTGTGCTGATGTGTTTATGGAACCACATCAGAGGCATTGATACATGTCCTTTTAGGTCAGCTAGTACTGGCAGGGTATTTCCTAATTTTCTTATCACATTTTTGTCGTTACTACTAGGTGGAAAAATACATATCTCAGAGGCCCAGATATCCACAATTATGTGTATATTTTGATCTAAAACTCATACATTTGCCTTAAAATATTTTCAGGCATGGTAGCCAGAGTAGGTATCTGGGTATGTGAAATGGTTAGGCTTAAACAGAAGAGCATATAATCCTTGAGAGGAGTGAGAAAAACAAGGAGAAAATAGGTCAAAGAAGGCACGTAAATGCAATTATGAAGAACAGATGAAAAACATTTTAGTTTTACATGATTTTTGTTTTACTACACTAATATTATTATTTTTCTCTTTATTCTTCAAATAAGCCTACTCTCAGAACCCAGGCTTCTCTCTCCTTACACTTATAAAGAGGAAAGCTGATATTATTTTGGGACCTAATGTGTGCAACTTTGTCTCTTTTAATTGCCTCTACAAACTCTTGGGTAGTTTTAATTCCATTTTTATAATGAAGAAACTAAAGCTTTAAGAAATTACATAATTTGCCGATTCTGTGAGAGCTGGTAAGTGATGAAACTCATACTCATGTCTGGGTAATCTCAAAACTCAGGTTCTAGCTATTGGTAAAACACTTCTAAAATGATTGTATTGAGTCAGGCTATTCCTAAAGTACAGATTCGGGGCAATATAAATAGTTTCATCTCCGATAGTTATTCTCTTTTCAAAGACTGGGGAGCAGAGAAGTTAAATTTAGGGTTGGTTATCCAGTAGCTCAAATATCTGTACTCATTTTTCCAGAAGCACGGTGTTTTAATCATTTATATCCAGTGTGCGTCACAGTTGAGACAAGGATTCAGCTAGGGCTCCACAGCGGACCAGACAGGTTTAAAGTAAGGGTTTCCATTGTCATGAGAAAACAGGGTTTCTAACACTGAGAACTCCTCTCAATTCATTGAGTCATGTGCTCAACAGGGCTTTAGAAAGTTATTTAGTACAGACAGTTATCTTCAGAAAAGTAATTCAGCCTCAACAAGTGTGTGAGTAAATCACCATATGGAGTCAAAGACGCAAGTTATTTTGGCTGATGGTGTAGAGTCTTGGTTAAATGCTTTGCCACAGTTATTCTAGCCTCTTGAGTCATTCTCAAACTGAACTCATACGTTTGCCCTTGATACAAGTGATAGTTCCAGCAGGAAAAATGATATTGATTAAAACATGGATGTGTTTTAATCCTGTTTGTACAATGTTTGATCACTGAAATATGGTTAAAATCAGGGGTAGGAACATAATTACTCCCATAATTTCAGAAGAAATGGTAGAGAAATTACTAAGAAATTTTTACATGGTGTGTGGGGGTGTGATATAGGAGCCCTGCAGAGGGTATCTGCACTTAAATAGTTATAACGCCCTTTGAAAGCTAGATGGTGATTTTGATGACACATGTAGAAATAGGAGTTTAAGAACATGAAGTTTCTATTTAGTAAATTCTTATTTTTGTTCCAAATTTTAAAATATAATTTCACAGTCCTTCTCACCAAGGAATAAGCAAACTTATTCAAAATTTAATTTGTTCCATATTTTAGAGTTTATACATCTCTTACATTGTACTGAATTAGCAATTTACTTGCTACAGAAAGAATTACACAAAGGAAATATTGGGCCTATTGACCTATATTATCATGGTTGTGAACTCCATCAAATATTATTTGGACATCTAGAGGGACAAACATAATGATTATGGGGGGAAAGTTCATGATTATTTTGGCTTTTTTATTCTAGCACATTTTAAGAAATTGACCTGACTGTAACTTTTCTTTGGAAAGCTTGTTGAAAAGCCTAACTGTAAGTTTTAAAACTTGGATTGAAACTTAATCTATATGGTAATAGAACTTGGAAGAATTCAAGCTCAATTCAGACGAAAGCGTTAGAACAGTTCTTGAAAATGCCACATCTGATACAGTCTAAGCATATAAAGAAATAAACTATCATTTAACAGTTTTCAACAAAGGGCACAATGTATAAGGAAAAGAGATAAATTTTCAATAACAATTGATTTAGCATATGCTTGTCCCCTTTGTGGTATATTTCATCTGTGAAAAATATAAAGGATGGATTACATCATGGTTCACATACTCTTTTCTGATTCTGAGGGAAAACCTTCCAGATCTTCATTAAACACTGTACTTTTTTTCATGCCAAAGTCTCTGTTCCTGATGTTTCACCTTCAGTATAAGTTAAGTTGTAATTAAACTGCTCTCATACGGAATCTACAAAATAACATTTGTTAAAATTGCGATGGTATTCTTTCCCTTCCGACTATCTTTCTCACGACCTCCCTGTCTCAAAAAACCAAAGCAACACATTCACACAGAGTACCAGTACATCTAAACTACAGTCTAAAACTCGAGTTCTCAAACTTCAATATATCTCAACTGATTTTCAGTATAAAGCACTAGTTCTCGGACTTGGCTCTCCTTTGGAGTTGTCTAGCACATTTAAAAAATGCTGATTTTAGGGTCTCACTGTACCCGATTTGATTGGTAGGGAGTATGGTTCTGGATTTTTAAAAAGAAGTTTTAAAAGCTCCATAGATAATTCTAACGTGCAAAAAAATTAGAGCCACTCATTTCGAGTAGTAGTTCTTTATCTTTCTTGCACATTGAAAACTTCTAGGAATTCTTAAAAATATTGATGCCAAGTTCCCACACTTCAACTTCATGCAATTAATCCGAGGTGCAGCCAGACCGTGAGGAGTTACATCCAGCCCCCAGGTGTTTCTAATAAAAACTCAAGGCTGAGAACTACTGATTAGCATTTCATTTTTTTGTTGGGTCAGAAAAAGATCAATATAATTTTCACACTTATAAAGTTTCTCACATTGAATTTTTAAATATATAATAAGGAAAATTTTAGCTTAAAATAGACTTATTTTCTCTGCTTGACTTGCTTCACTTAGCATAATCCCCTCCAGTTCCGTCCATGTCAATGCAAATGGTAAGTGTTCGTCCTTTCTGATGGCTGAGTAATATTCCATTGTATATATGAACATAATAAAAAAATAAAAATAAATAAAATTGACTTATTTTAATGTCATGTAATGAATTAAGGAAAAAATAACTGATAATTACATGTGAAGATCTTCCAGAAGAAAATCTTGTTCTCATTGTAAAAGCGTAAGATTCAAGGGCAAAATTGTTACTATTTGAATGAACTATAAAAAATATAATCCAAAGAAGTTATTTTTAATGCAAGTATGACAAGATCATCTATGGGAGAACTTTATTACTCATAAGTAAAAATGAGATAGAGAAAAGGCACTTTTTGCTAGATTCATCACTTTTAAAAGGAGTGTGATCAATTCTCAAATATATATTTTCAGATGTGTAAAAGCCACCCTTGAATGTTTATTTTACTTGAAATTTCTTAAAAACACAAGCTTTTGAAAACTGTAAACTGTCAATTGCTTAAAAGGGGATATAGAAAAGGAATATCTATTTAAAAACTATAATATCTGAATGAAAGGTACAGCGTTGGTTTTTTCTTTTAAGGAAAAACTTGATAATGCATTCAGAGAGAAGCCAGGTGTAAACTGTTAAAGCTTTTTCCACACTTGTGCAATAGATTTATATGATTCCGTTACTGTAGCTTGCTGAAGTGTTGTGTAAACACTGGATGAGTTATTTCTTATAACCTAATTTATACATGTTAATGCCTAAAATATTTTTCCTGTCCAGAAACATATCCAATTGCTTGCACTCAAAAGAATTCTGTGTATAGGGCCATGTTCTCATTCTCCAGTATCAACAGGAAAATTCTCCTTAAAAAAACACTTAGGGAAAAAAAAGAAAAACAGTTGAGGGATGTGTGTGTGTTGTACTTGATGATGGTGGGGATTTTATTTCTCTCTAAGCAGATTATTTTCCTTAATAATTGTTTCTATAATTCTACCATCCGCAAAGTAGGATAGTTATTTTGTTAGCAAAACTAATATTAACCCATCAGTATGTATTCATGAGTGATAAAATGCCTATAAAATGATATGACCAGTGTATAATGCATGGGGAAATTAAGAGCTTCTTTATTCACCATTCATTGAGAAGAAAAAAAGAAGGTGAAAATGGAGAATAGGTAAAGGGTCATCGGCCTGAGAGTGGACTTTTAGAATTTATCCTCTTACCTTTCCTATCTATCCTATCTATCCTACAGCAGCTTTAACTATAGTCCTCAGGCTGTACATGATATCTCTAATATTTATCTTAGAACTGGAAGTTTATACCTTTCCACCACCTTCCTCCAATTATCAGTTAGTAATAATCATGTATGCATCAGGCATTCTCCCCCACCACCCCACCGACCAAACCTCCCTTCCTGCAAAAACGTTCCTAACTATATCAAAACTTTTATGATCTTTAGCCCCAGGATCTGGATTACGTAACACTAGTCCCATTTTTAGAGTTTTTTTAAAAAATATTCTCCACCCCCACCAGTATGAAAGTTTTTTTTCCAGAAAGTCTTTCTATCATTCTGAAATACTTTGAAAGGTAATATTTATCTTAAATTTTACTATGTAATGGTAAACTTGAGTCTTTAGTTTTAGATGTGTTCTATTCTTCACTTTGCCACCATCATCAAACTCATTTCCACTGGAAATGCAAGCAAAATGGGATAAAAAAATACAAACCCACAGAATTTGACCTCCAGAGAGAGATTACCCTTCCTAATTTCTGCTTATATTTATTATTTTATAAATATTAATATTACATGGAAGTTATGTATGGGGTCCTCATCATAACAATTTATATAGGTTGAAAAGAAATATGAAGTACTTCTTTCGATCTTGTTATATAAGTGATGCTACTTACTAAAACATTGTAAAAATTCCATTAAATAATAGCATCTGAAGATACATTCCTTTTGGGGGGGGAGGGGCAGAGGGAGAGGGAGAGAGAGAATCTTAAGCAGGCTCCAGGCCCAGCAAGGAGCAATCCCAGGGTTTGATCTCATGACCCTGAGATCATGACCTGGGCTGAAATCAAGAGTCAGATGCTTAATGACTGAGCTGCCCAGGCACCCCCTAAATATTCTAATATTTATATTCTGGTGATGGTCTATAGAATAATTATTTATTGATATGTACATTTCTTGACTATCTCTAAATTAATATTACCCTCCTATTATTCTAAGATGGGAGATTAAAAACAAAAAGGACATGCTGTTTCTTGAGTTTCCTTTATAATAAAAACATTTTCTTCCCCATTATTTTTTGTTATCATTAGATAATTTCCATTCTGTGCCAAATACTTCGTTCCATTTGGTCATTACCAAGAAGTGAAATTTTTAAAAAGTGTAGCATGCACTTTAATTTCATGCCAAATAAGTTTTATTCTCTGAAAATATTAGACATTTTTATACATTAGAAATAATGCCATTATTGGAATTTATTGCCTAATGGAGGGTATATTAGGCAAGAGATTTGGAACTAAGTAATAAAAATATTAAAAAATCTGGAAGGGTGATATCTTAAATATGTGATTAAGTATCACTTTTAGTATTCCTTTTTCTTTTGAGAAGAATGTGCTTTTAGTTTGTTACTTTGGTCACTATAATTCATTTTATCAATAAGCTGTCACTGCATTTAAACATCTGGAAACCATCACACTAAACAATGGCCAATGCTCATAACCAATCAGTGAACGTTTATTATGAAGCGTAAACATTAGGAATATGATCCTAACTTTGTTATAATAATTATGTGATAGAAAATATTCAGCTTTAGATCCTAAGATCATGCTGCATAAGAATTATTATTGTCGCCCTTTTGAAACTTTCAACATCAAACATGTTATTCAATAATTCAATTCATATGGATTTTTTAATATTCTAAATGATTGTCTAAATGATGTCTAACAATGCCCTCTCCACCCTCCAGAGTAAGAATAGTATGGTAAGAATATAACAATTTTTACCCAGAAATCTTGAGTGAGATACTCCATATAATTAATTCTAAAATTTTCGTCTTAATACTTCAAGAAAGTACTTGAAAGAAGAGAGCCTTTTAACTGCTCTAAACAGAATTCCATTCTACTTTTATCTCCAGAGAGGATTTCCCTATAATTTTAGCATTTCAGCCAGATTGTTTGCACACGGCTGAGCAGAAATAACATATATTTTTACATCAGCATATTTAATATCACAGGTTCTTCAATGTACTGACACAATGTTGGCAGTATTAACAATACAGACATCATTAGCTTTCCAAAAGATCCATAATTGAAAAGTCAGACTGCTGAAAAATGTCACCTTGTATGTACTATGCTAAGGGAATAAAGCTTTTCCTAAGTCCTTGAAAGGGCAAATAAAGACTCAATTATGGCCTGCTTTAAATCTGTAGGCACTAAGTTCCATTAGCCTTAGCGTGCTCTCTGGAATTTCCTTTTCCAAAGAACCGTTTCTCCTAAATTTGCACAAGCAGTTCAATCTCCATCCCACCTGCTCCTTATGTTCTAGCCAAGTTAGAAAGCTACAAAGATATACACAGTAGGTTTGAAAATTGTACGTTTCAATATGTTAAGGTACTGAGTATAAAATTTCTGCGAGTCTGGGAAGAAAAATGACATTTTGTAGATTTATTTGTTTACTAGAAGTAGAATTCTTGGCAGGATGCATCCAATTACTTTGCCAACTCAAGTTACAGATGATGTTTAAAATTTACTTTTCATTTCATATTTTATATTTAAATTAAAATTATGAATTTAAAAATTGGTTCTGGGGGGATTGCTTTTAGGTTACAATTTTAGTACGTTTCCTTTCCCTCACTCTCTTTTCCTCTCCACATTCCTCTTTTCTTCTCTTCTTTTACTGATGCTGCATGCTCTCACAGGAAGAAAAAAAAATCCAAAGGAATAGAAGTTATAAAAAAGAACAAAAAGAACAGTATAGAACTGAAAAAAACAATAGAAAAGTACATTTGAATAAATGCAAAATATACCTTTAGCTTGGATAAAAAGTCTCAATAACATAAAAATGTCAGTTTAACCTTAGTTAATGTGTGAACTTAATTACACTCTGAATATTTAATACACTGACATTGCAAAAATATGTTGATTGGATGCTTGGTTTTACTATGAAATAATCATTTATTTTTTAAATGTGATCATTATTTGGTGGGTATAATTATATAAATGAGGTCTTATCTTTTAGAACCAAATAGTGAAATACAAAATAAATAATAGAATGTTTGAGATTTGCTTCAAAATAATGGAGGCGTAGCACGCATTGGGTAGGGATGAAACATGATGAGCGATATATTAATCTATTGAGAATGGTTGAAACTAAGTGACAGCTAAGTTGGGTCCATTATACAATTCCTCTGCTTCTGTGGATGCTTGAGATTTTTCAAAGCAAAAAGTTTTTTTAAAATGTCCTCGAGAAAACAACAACAACAATAACAACAAACAAAAAAAAGAAAAGACAAAGACCTTTGAAATTTAGGAGAATAGACTGAAACACCATGGATTCCCACAAGCTCTCTCACATAAACTCTGTGGGTGCTCCAATGTAGAGAGCTTTGGCCAAAACCTGAGTTGCTGTTTTGGTTCCACCAGGCAAGTGTGGTCTTGACCATGAGGTGAGTCCATACAGGGATGGGACCAAGTGGACTCATAGCCCAGATCAATAATATGTTTAAATGAGGGAGCTGAAATTGTCTATGAGCTATTAATTTCACTTTAGAAGACACCAGTGTTGACTTTTAAAAGTCACATCTCCACATCTTTTTTTCACGAGGCTTTTTTTAAAAGTGTAACTGAAGTCCGGGAGTGATGGCTGAAGTGTGAGTTTAAGTATTGTGAATCTTTCCCTGGCACTGAATACCTAAGGGATGCTCTAAAAAAAAAAAAAAAAAAATCAGAAGACATGTAAGAAGAATGTATAATTTTTTTCTGAATTGTATCTATAGATGAACTCAATAAATCCTTGAATTCAACTAACCTTTGAGCCCAGCCACTTTGGGTACAACTGACAAATAATGTGAACAAATATTGTGGAATCATTCTGCAGAGGCTTGAGTCCCAGTTCTCTTCTTTATTAGCTGTTTGTGTGGTTGACTCACCAAACATTGGACTTCCCTTTCCCCGCCTGTGAAAAGGAGGTAAGGATAATTCCTATCTCATATGTTTGTTCTGCGGATTAAATGAGAAATTTTAATCTAAAGCATGGTTCTCAAGCAGGGGCGATTCTCCTGCCCTCTCCCTAGGTGACACTGACCTTGTCTAGAAGCACTTGTTTGTCGTCAGTGGGGGGAGGGGTGCGGCCAGCCTCTTGTGGATGGAGGCCAAGGAGGTTACTACACAGCGTACAAGTCACAGGACTGCGGCTCGCCACAAATTATCCCACCCAACGTGCCGACGGAGCCGAGGCTAAGAAACCCTGATCTGAAACACTTGAAACAGTTCCGGATGTTCCGTTTTTTTTTTTTTTTTTTAGTACTAAATCTTAATTGAAATATAATAAAGTTTACTACTGCCCCTTATTGTATACAACTTTTCCCATCATTTTTAATTTTTCCATCGTGTCTGTACTTTATCTTTTCCTTTCGGAGTTAAATCTACCGGAGTCTGCAGTTTCTTACAGCAGATGATTTCAGAGGGAAACAATCCAAATATTTTTTATTTTGCCCCTGAGAAATGCATTCACAGGAGACGTGAATGGATGTAAGCCTAAGAACTGCAACCCTCTGGCTTCTGCCCTAATCCCCCGTACTACATATATATGCTTCACCACAATGAGAGAGTGAAGCGAAGCATATGTCAGACAAATTTAATTTTGTACTCTCCTTATTTATATACACATTCAGAAATGAGAAATCGGGGGAGAGGAGGATAGAAGGAAATAGTCATACACCCAGTAAATTCACCTGCGTTACATGGAACAGATGGCTAAAGACAAGATAAGCATCCTTTCATATCTGGTACTTTACTTTTTAGATGAAATGTTATGGCCATTAGGCTTCTTGACTGCAAGTGACCGAAACAGTCTTTCATCTGAGCAGAGGGAAACCTAGTAGAAGGCTGTCTGAGAACTTGCACAGTAGATGGGGATGTCAGGTAAAGGAGCAGAAAAGCAAGGCAAGAGAGGGAGCAGGAAAACAGCAAGGCTCTCATCCCAGGACCAGTCTGGTTGGAATGCCCCCCAGCACTGCTGCCCCAGACATGGTCTTCTAAGGACGGGCGAGGTCACAGCTGCTGCATTCTCAATGGCACAGGTAACCTTTGGTCGTGCTGTCGAGATTATAAAGCTCATACTAGGTCAAATGCTCAAGCTGTAACTGCCAGAGACAAGAAGACAGAACATCTGGCCATTAGGCTTCTAGAAGAGGAGACGAGAGAAAATTGTGAAGTGCAGGCTTTTAACAGATAAGTTCGGTATTTCAAAGAAGCCAATCTGAACTCTTGGGGTTTAAAGATGTAGTTTCAGTGTCACTTTGGGGAAGTATCATTCTGTGTTCAGTGATGGCCAATTCATTAACTGTGTTTCTGGAGAAGGGAGGACTTTCTCAAAGACTGTATGAAGAAGTTGTGGTTTGCAATGATTGTATTTTTAAATGAAAGATTTTTCCATTTGAGCACTTTTTTTTTTTTTTGTCACTTGTAAGTCTGTAAACATGGGCCAACATTTTTTCCCCAAAGGACTTAGATTCTTTGTTAAATAGGAATTTCACATTGGGTGAAACGTTGGCAGAGTTTGGCTAACCACTCAAAGACAGAGCCTGCACATGCTGCTGACTCAGAGAAATAAAAGGAAAGGGGCCCAGAAGACAACACTCAAGCGTTATTCTCCTTTGCCATGTAATCTCAGTTTACAAAAGCTTATATTAAAGTTTTTCACCAACTGTAAAGTTTATACAGTACATTGCTAACAGATGTAATTGTTGGACAGAAAACACACTCATAAGCCTTTTTTTTTTTTAACTTGAAAATATGTCTCCAGGTCATAGTAGCTGTGATGATAGCCAAGGGCGTACACATCTATCATTATTAGTCTCCTAGGTAATGTTAAAATGACCTTTACACAATTTTGAGTTGAATTTGGCATGAGTAACCAAAGGCTAGTATTTAGATTGCCAGTGCCAAAGGGCAATTTTCCTGGATAGGTGATTACCAGTTCCTCTTAGAAGAAAAGCAATAGAATTACAATTTTGTCCAGTGGGAGTGGAGGGGAAGTATTCAGTTTTGTTTTTTTTTTTTTTAAAGATTTTATTTATTTGACAGAGATAGAGACAGCCAACGAGAGAGGGAACACAAGCAGGGGGAATGGGAGAGGAAGAAGCAGGCTCATAGCGGAAGAGCCTGATGTGGGGCGATCCCATAACGCCGGGATCATGCCCTGAGCCGAAGGCAGACGCTTAACCGCTGTGCCACCCAGGCACCCTGGAAGGATTCAGTTTTGACATACAAAGTCTAGTTTACAGAGTCCTTCAGTTGGATTTCTTCATCATTTTGTGTTTTGAAAATTTCCTAATGGCTGGAAGCATCCTATACTTATTATCAGTGTAATAATGTTTATTATATCCATGGCAAACTTGCTGATTCTCCATAACTAATGAGACCTTTTTCCAATTATAGTCTCTTGATATTATACCTTTTTCTCAGTTATATTGCCTTAAATATTTTATAAATATTCATTTCCTATTTTCTTGCTTAGTTAATTCAGTACCTGATAGATTAAATTATTTCCCTGTTGCTTCTTTGACTCCTCAATCATGGTAACTTGTTTCTTTGTATAGGTGGCATTTAATCTACTTGCTGGCTATAATCTCTAAAATTCCTGTGCTACTAGATTAAGGATCTCTAAAGAAGGATTGAAGTGGTCCCCGCTAGTACTGAAAGATGCTAACACCCGAGAACTTTCATTTCTCAACTTGAGGGATCCCGTACCTATTCAGGCAGTGTAATTGATGAAGGCCCGTGCTTACCACGTTCAGGAAATACTGTGTTTACCCCACCCAGAGACATAGCAAAGACACACATCTGTTAGGTGGTCATGTGGATTTCACCCTTATTCGTTACATAATGAATAATGGAACATTATTGTTTAGGGCTTTTTTCTTTGGTTTTTACCTTGTCTAAGATCGTGGCTCCTGATTTATTTTTGGTTTTCGTGTGTCCGCTACACATTTCCCATTCATTATTTTCAATCTCTCTGAGTCAGTTTGTTTTAGGAGATTCTTTAGGACACCCTATACAGATGAATTTTTATAATGACCGAAATGGGAGTGTTTTCATCTTGATAAGTGAGTTGGTCCCTTCATGGTTTTTAAAATCAAGCTATTTTCATCTTAGTTCTATTCCAAAATATATGATTATTTTATTTATATAGTTTTCAAATAATCTCATTAGCTATTTTATGACCCTCTTATTTGTTGATTGTTTTTGCTGTGTGTGCGTGTGTGTGTGTGTGTGTGCACGCACGCTGTTCTTTGTGTCTTTTTTCCTGATGTTTACTTTTAAAACCAGAAGTGAATCCAGGCTTTTTTGGGATCTAAAGCTTACACAACTCCGGGAGAACTTCTTTAAGAAAAGGAATACAAAGTAATGAAACCAATTTAACTAGGCAAGTGAACATTTCTTTAGGGCTAGAAAAAGAATCAAAACAAAATGTAGGAGTCTGTCCAAAGAAGGGCCTGGAAACTTAAGCTTCATTACCTTCTTAGTAAATACACCAGGGTTTATTACTTATCTTTTTAAAATTATTTTCGAAATTGTGGTAAAATACACAAAACATAAAATTTACCATTTTAACAGTTTTTAAGTGCAGAGCCCCCAGCATGAAGTACGTTCCCATTGTACAACCACCACCGCCATCCATCTCCAGCACTCCGTTCATCTTCCCGAGCTGAAACTCCACTCCCAGTGAACCCTGACTCCTCTCCCCCGAGGCCCTAGCAGCCACCCTTAGACTCGCTCTATCAGTTTGACTACTCAACGTACCTCGGATGAGTGGAATCATACAGTTTTTGTCAGTTTGTGACTGGCTTATTTCACTAAGCATACTCTCTTCAAAGTTCATCCACGTTGTAGCACGGATCAGAATTTCCTTTCTTTTCAAGGCCGAATAATTACTCTTTTAAGGGCACACTAATTCTTTTCTATTTTCTGCAGTGTTTATTGAACCCCTCCCATAAATGACAATGTAATTATACATCGTTTTTATTCTCTTTCCTTTCTTCCACCACTTAACTTTAGTTGATTATGCTATTTACCTTTGATTTTATAATTTTATAATTTTTCTTTAAAATGAATGATCTTTTTGGATTTGTAGCTTTAAAAATGAGAAAATTCATGTCATTCACTACCTATGGCTTTCTCATTCTCTTTTCTTACTGAATACTATTATTTATAGCATTTTGGCTTTGGGTTACGATGATGATGCCCTTTTTTGTAAGCAGAATTGCTTGATTTATTTGTGTTTAATACTGTACATGATCCATTTACTATTGTTTCTCAATTTGTATCTTGGTTGACTAAAGTTGATTTTCGAGTAGTTCTTTTTTTTTTTTTTTTAAAGATTTTATTTATTTATGCGACAGAGATAGAGACAGCCAACGAGAGAGGGAACACAAGCAGGGGAGTGGGAGAGAAAGAAGCAGGCTCATAGCAGAGGAGCCTGATATGGGGCTCGATCCCATAATGCCGGGATCACGCCCTGAGCCGAAGGCAGACGCTTAACCGCTGTGCCACCCAGGCGCCCCTAGTTCTACAAGAAAGTTTCCTTAGAACAATGTTCCCCAAGGGAGCCTGGTGGCTCAGTTTGTTGTGTCTGACCAATTGATTTCAGCTCAGGTCATGATCTCAGGGTCATGATCTCAGAGTCAGGAGATAGAAGGGCAGCAGGCTCTGTGCTCAGCGGGGAGTCTGCTTGAGGTTCTCTCCTTTCCCTTTGCCCCTCCCCCCACTCACTCTCTCTCATATAAATAAATAAATCTTTTTTTAAAAAAAGAACAATGTTCCTTGACTTCCTATATGCTCAAAATATTTTTTATTTCTTTGGTGTGTGCACATACATTGTTTCTGTGTACCTTTACTTCCATTAAGTTATTTGCAGCATTGTTCAACTACTTTCTAGTCTTAGATGTTGGAGAAATGTGAGGTCAGCCTGATTATTTCCACTTATGGAAGTCTTGATTTTAATTTTCTTTTCAGTGTGACTATAGGTAACTTTCCTCATGAATTCTTTATTTTTCCTAGATCAATTTGTAGCGCTGTTCTTCTTTGATTCATTTGTAATTTTCCCAACTTCATTTTAACTTTTTTTTCTGTTACACTGTTTCACTTATTTTTCTTCTGGGATACAAATTTTGCCTATTTGAACCCATATGCATAATTTTTTATGCACTTATAAATACTTTTATATACTTATATATACTTTTTTATAATCCTTTACAATTTTTAATTTCTACTTCCTTTTTTTCCCATGTTGTTTTGTTTGGGCTCCTTTTAATCCACTTTACTCTGGCTGCTGTGAGGGTTTTTTTCCCGGAGTACATATTTGCAGAAATTGCACATAGGCAAAGGCCAGAACCATATTACCATATTGCAAAGCAAGCAGATATTTTTCTGCTACCCTTGAGTTGCTTATGCAAATGAGTTCCCTTGGCCATTACCTCCCTCCCACCCCTCGGTCCTGTCAACTGAGATTGACAGTTGTGGGGTTGCTCGGGAGTGAGTCCGGAGTCCATCTCTCTGATCCTCACGAGCTTTAGCAACAAACAGCTTCCTGCAAATATGGCTCGGATGTGTTTTATTGTTGAGTCTCATCTTCATTTCTCCAAATTGGATTTATACCCCAGATATATAGCTTCTTTAGACAACATATGCTAATGGGCTTTTTAAAAAATGATATAAATGCAGCTGTAGGCACCCGCACCCCCTTTTGGCTTCTTCCCACACTACTGTGTCTTACCTTTGCACTCAGGTTTGGAAAAAATCCTACCGGAGCCATTTACGTTGCATTTAGACTTTGCAAGAGGTTCAACACATACTCTAAGGTGATTTCTATAGTAATTGAAAAACATGGTTATTATGGATAGTTAGCATACATAGTATGAATATAACTATTATTATTTTACACTTAATGGTAGTTTTCTTCTGAAAAGTGAAAAGTGCTTAATAGAGTAATTTGCCCCCGTTATTCAAATAAAACCGTGCTGGGAAGTAAATACCGAAACCGTCCACTGGTTGTGGCTAGGAAGACCTCCCGACTTTGCATCTGTTAGTGCTTATGAAAACAGAAATGCCAATGCTTTCTTTGTCTCTTTCCGCTAATTTCAGATACGTATTGTGAAATAAGGAACCACAGTAAGGGGTGACAGAAGATTCTGCACTCTTTTATGGAGTGCTCAAAGAAGAAGAAACCATGCAGAAGAATGTATTTTCCATGTCTTTCGATCCAAACACAATCACACTTAATAGAAGCATCTCTCTAGTCAAAAAGGACAATTTCATAAATTTATGAAAATATTTGTTAAGAGTATTCAACATACTTTTACTTTTTTAATGAACATTGTATTTTGGAATAATTTCAGAATTGCAGAAAAGTTGCAAAGATCATACTCCTGTGAATTCCCTCAGCCGATCTCCCCACTGATTAACATCCTACATTTTTATAGCACATTTATCAAAACTGAGGTACTGACATTGGCACATGACCATTCACTTCCTATCCCATGTCCAGATTTTATTCAGGTCCCATGTATTTGGCAAGTATCCCCCGTCTGTCTGGTCTGTGAGTATTTCTCAGGTGGTGGTGGTGGTGGTTTTGTTTTTTAACAAATTCCTTGAGGAGAACTGGCTAGATGTCCTATAGAATGTCCACACCCCGAGGTTGTTTTATGCTTTTCTCATGATGTTTAAAACAATGCCAGCAAAGTGAAGGACCCTTCTTACAACATCATATCAGGTGTTAGCAAGGTATTCCCATGAAATCACTATAAATGTGAACCTCTACTAATCGGTTAAGGTCGAATTTGCCAATTTCTTATAAGAAATTACTATTCTGCCTATTCCCTACTCCATCCTTTGGAAGTAAGTCACTAAGTATAGCCCACTCTCCAGGATAGGGGGCGGGATGGGAATCAAGCACCAGAGGAGAGAACCTATACAGATTATTTGGAATTCCTCTGTAAGGAAGGTGCATCTCTTCTCTCCTTCACCTATCAATAATTTATTTATATAAATATGGAGTTGTTTATATTTATTTTCTACTTTGGTTTATAATCTAATGCTACATTATTTATTTTGATGCTTAATTTTTTTATTTGTATAATCTTTTGCTGTTTATTTTTTTAATTAATTTTTTATTTTCTTTTTTTTTGATGTAATGTTCCATGATTCATTGTTTGCATATAACACCCAGTGCTCCATGCAATACGTGCCCTCCTTAATACCCATCACCAGGCCAACCCATCTCCCAACTCCCTCTCCTCTGAAACCTCAGTTTGTTTCCTGGAGTCCATAGTCTCTTATGGTTCATCTCCCCCTCTGATTTCCCCCCCCCTTCATTTTTCCCTTCCTTACTTAATTTTTTAAAAAATATTCTATCGTATGAATATACAACTATTTGTTTGTCCCCTCACCTCTTGCTGGACATGAATTAGGGATGTTCCCAGTGTTTGACTGTTATGAATAAAACTGCTTTGAATATTTCATGCAATTTTTTTTGTAGGGACATACTTTTTTTTTTTTTTTAGGTACCTACCCAGGAGTGGAACTGCTGGGCCATGGTAATTCTATGATCACCCATATGAAGATCTGACAGACTTATTTCTGAGGTGACTGTAACATTTTACATTCCTGCCAGCAATGTATGAAGGTTTTGATTTCTCATATCCCCACCGAAAGTTTTTTTATCTAACTTTTTGATGACTGTCATCCCAGTCAGTTTGAAATGGTATCTCTTTGTGGTTTTGATTTGCCTTTCCTTGCTGGTGAATGGTGAACATATCTGCATGTGCTTATTGGCCCTTTGTATATCTTCTTTCGAGAAATGTCTATTCGAATCTTTTGCCCACTTTTAAACTGAGTCATTTGTCTTTTTATTCTTGAGTTGTAATTGTTCTTCATATGTTCTAGACACAAGTCTCTTATCAGCGATGTAATTTGCAAAAATTTTCCCCTCGTGGTTGTCTTTTCACTTGGATGGTGTCCTTTGACACATAGAAGTTTTTAATGTCAGTGTTGTCCTCTGCATTGATTTTATCTTTTGTTACTTGTGCTGTTGGTGTCTGTGATCACGTTTTTAAGTTTGACTTTCTAGGAATAACTTGGGAGGTAGAGCAGTTCACAGTCCACCTGTGAGTTGTTCAGTCTATGTTTGGACAGAGTTTGTGTTTAAACCCCTGATGCCAGTGACACTTCGTGCTGTGTTGCTAAGTCTGTGTGTGGCTTGGAAAAGGCTTTTAAGACCTTCCCATGGTTGGCTGCAGTGGTTGCTCCTGATAGGCTGCAGTCATGCATTTTTGCATAGAGTGTCCCGAACCCAGAGTGGACTGTGATCCCAGGAGGGCTCTGCTTGGCTGTCTCTTTCCCTGGTTTTCTCTACTAAATTTCTGGATGATGTGCTATTTTGCTTATAGTAGAGCCACCAGCTTTTCCTTAATTGTTATTTTCCAAAATGTCCATTTTTTCCCCCAGCATCTTGGGTCATAGATTTCTCCCCTCTCTCTTGTCCTAAATAAAGTCAGTCCCTTTAGGCCAAGCAGCAAATCTTTGAGTCTTTATGGCCTATTTTTCCCCTGGAAAATCGCCTGTGTCATTGCACCTGCACTAGAGACAAGGAGCCACTTTTCACGAAGTGACACCCAGTTCTAAGAGTGGACACTGGAGGCTGCTTTTCTTGTCGTGTCTTCCTGGTGTGGAGCTGGGGCAGTGACAATTATGTGCCCTGTGACTTTGGGCTGCCACCACCCCTCAGATGACCTCTGTTCCTCCTTCCTGCTACTAGGAAAAGGGTCAGGCTGAAAGCATTTGTGGTGGGATGTGATGGAATCCAACACACTAATCCTGTGCCCTAAAGAGCTATTCCTGTTGCCCGAAAAGCAGGAAGCCATGGGCTTGGGAACGTCAGACGAGAAACTTCTTTGCCACTTTCTTAGGAAGAATCATTCTGTCTCATTTTTCAAAAGGCTCCCCGTTGACAAGAAGGCACGTGATAACTGAGACAGAACAACAAGATAGAAATGTATTGGTCAACATTTACAGAACTAGAAGATAAAAGGAACTTAAATAAGTAAATTTTCAAATGAAGTTGCTGTAAGTTTGCATCATGAATATGCTGGCGGTGATCACAAGTTTAATCGCTCCCACCTCAGGTGAGAGGTGGGATCCGAAGAACAGGTCCTCCCTACACCCCTTCACCTCCTGCTCTTTCCCAAGAACTTGCCTGGGAGCCACCGCCCCTTCCGTGGCCTTCCTGGGGCTCATGCAGAAGGTGTCCACACTGCCTAGGTCGATGGGGGTGTGCAGGTCCAGAAGAGTCATGGCGACTCCGAGGTTTCTCTTGTCTGACCAGTGCCTTGATTTATTTCTTCCTTCCCATTAAGTAAGGAACATACTCTTGCAAAGTGATGTTTCCACAATGGAGGCCCATGGAGTGTAGAGAGGAAAAGGAGGTTAACAAGTGATGCTGCCAGTCGGAGATGAGGGGTGTTCATCGGGGTCACGTCTCCTCCCAGCACATTGGAACTAGAGATCCCACAGAGCAGCTGAAGAGGCAGCAAACCAAAAGGGCTCTGCGGGTGTCTCCACCAGGAGCGATGAGGAGCTGCCCCGGAATCTTCAACAGTGTCTTCAGGTCCCATATCATTGCCAAACCACCAAACGACCAGACCAAAACAATTTAACAATGGGTTTGACGTCAGTTATTCAAAGGAAAACAACCCAGAGGTTAGGAGAGTGCAGTGCCTCACAGGCCATGGAGCACTCGTTCTGAGGGATTTGGGGCAAGAGAGGATTTAATGGATTATTAGAAGGGGCGACTCGGAAACAGGGCATGACAGTGTTCGGTTGCTTACGTTGTTTGTTGCATTGGCTGTTGGAGTCTTTGGGGCTGGCTCTTTTGTCTCTGCCATAATAGCCCCATCTCTTTTTGTTTGTTTGTCTTGGAGCACTTCCTTACTTTCTGATACCACAGAGGATCCAGGCTCATCTTGTATTTTTCCTGCCTCAACCCTAGAATCAGCCATAACTGATGTTTTTAGAAAAACGTGGTAGGTAGATGCTGATACCTGGGCACTGGGTGTGCTGGATGCCACTGGAAGATACATACAAAGTGAAACCTGAGTTCACTCTGCTATTTCCAACTCTGGTCCAATACCACAGCGTTCATTCTAGCTTTTGTTTCTGGTTTACCTGTAATTTTTCTGTCTGACCTTGAGAAACCTGGCTCACCCCTCCCCCATCCCTTTACTTATTTATTTAACCCCAGTGTGCCTATATAAACAAGTTGAAGAATATTAGCCTATATGCCCCCTTGAGAAAAAAATTTACCAACTAAAGCACAGCTTATGGCCGGTGCCTTTTGTTTTTATCCTTAAAATGCAAACTAAAACATGATTTTCCAAACTTAGTTCCAAAGTCAGCTCCCTTTTTCTCTCCACCCTTTTCGGTGAGATTATGCCATGTGTCTGTAATATAGTTGGATTCATTTTTCACAGTCTGCACCATATAGGTCACCCCTACAACCTGGTAGATGTTTCTCATTGTTTTTTTTTTTTTTTTCCCTACAGGGAAAAAGTCACTCTTTGTGATGCAAAGTTTTATAGATTTTGAAAAATGAAAATGACCACGTACCCATCATCTTAATACTGTATAGAAGTTTCCTTTTATATACAGAAGAGTGCCATTAATAGTCAACCACTCCCTGGTTCTTTAGTGCCTGACAACTGCTAATCTGTTTTCCATCCCCATAGCTTTTGCCTTTTTACAGTGCCATAAAGTGGAATCAAACACAGCCTTTTGGATCTGGCTTCCTCCACTTAGCAAAATGCACTTAAGATTCATTCATGTAATTGCATGAACTAATAGCTTGTTTCTTTTTATTACTAAATCGTATCACTTTGTATGGACATTCCCCAGTTTATCCACCTCCCCCCCACCTTTCAAGGACATCCTGTTTCTCATTTTTAATGATTATGAAGAAAACTGCTACGAGCATCCATGTACATGTTCTTATGTGGCCCTATATTTTCAAATCTCGAACGCTGGAGAGTATGCTGTGTTTCACTTTATAAGATACTGTAGCCAAACTGTCCTTCAAAGTAGTCTTACCATCTCACCTTCTCACCAGCAGCGCAGGAGAGCGTCCGCGGTTCTGAGTCCTAGCCTTCGTTACCGGGAAGGTTTGGAAAAGTTTAGCCATCACAAAATCAAGGATTAGGTTATAATACATTAAATTAAGGGGCCCGGGGATTAGATGGTCATAAGTATTAATGGCACTTTCCTGATTTGATGATTGTTTCGCGGTTTCATGGAAAAACGCCCTTGTATAGGAGATAAAATGCGGGAGTGATTTTTAGGAGTGATCGGCTCATCAAGTTGATGGCTTACTCTCAGATGGTTCTGAACTTGTAATTTTTTCTGTCTGAGAATATTTCAAAATAAAAATGTTTGAAAAAGTGAACAAAAAATCTTTAGCCATTTTAAAAAGTATGCAGTGATATCTTATTATGGTTTTAATTCACATTTGCCACAATGATGAATATAATGTTTTTTATATATGTTTATTTTCCATTTGTAGAGCTTTGATGAAGTGTTTGGATCTTCTATGTTTTAATTGACTTGTTTATTCTTTTGTTGAGTTCTAAGAGTTCTTTATATATTCTGTATGAAATTATTAGATATGTGATTTGCAAATATTTTCTGCCTCTGATTTTTTGTTTTAAGAGAGGGAGGGAAAGAGTGTGGGCAGGAGGTGGGGTGCAGAGGGAGAGGGAGAGAGAGAACCTTAAGCAGGCTCCATGCCCAGTGCAGGGGTGTGGGGGGACACAGGGCTGGATCTCCCGACCCTGAGATGATGACCTGAGGTGAAATCAAGAGTCAGATGCTTAACCAGCTGAGCCACCTAGGTGCCCCTGTCTCTGATTCTTTCAACAGTGTTTTTCTCTGAGAAAAAGTTTTTACTTTTGATGAAATGTAGTTTATTTTTTTCTTTCATGGAGCATGCTTTGGTATTGAATACTTTTAATTTTAAAATACTCTGACCATACTAATCTTGAGCGTTGAGCTTGCCTGCCAATAGGATGCTTCCCCCAGATGGCTGGCTTACCTCATGATCAATGTTCATCTACCAATCTAAAATAACATATGGACATTTTGGTTTGGTCTTCTGCATTTGGTTAATAGAATTCAGTCTCCAGGGGCGCCTGGGTGGCACAACGGCTAAGCGTCTGCCTTCAGCTCAGGGCGTGATCCTGGCATTCTGGGATCGAGCCCCACATCAGGCTTCTCCGCTGGAAGCCTGCTTCTTCCTCTCCCACTCCCCCTGCTTGTGTTCCCTCTCTCGCTGGCTGTCTCTATCTCTGTCGAATAAATAAATAAATCTTAAAAAAAAAAAAAAAGAGAATTCAGTCTCAAGGATTTCCCGTAATCTGAACCACGGACTTGTAGTCCATTGCTCTCGTCCAGACCTCTCCCTTTATTGCCACACGAGGTATTAGCATTGCCCAGTGATCTGCCTGATACAGCCAGCTGGATTCTTCTTGAAGTCACAAGCTAACACGTGCTCTCCAAGAACAACTTACTCATCTACAACTGAGAGGGCACTGGACTCAATGATTTCTGAGGGATCTCTCAGAATTAATTTTCTATGACTTGCTCCCTGTGAGGCATTTGTCAGACTATACAGTGCTCATTACCTATAATAACATCCTACCTTATTCTAGTCACTTCTCGTTGTGAACACAGGAATATTGTTCAGCTTCGCTTAAGAAAAAATGGAATTTCTTTATGATCATGACTGGGAAGAATAATGAAAGAGCTAAAAATAAAATTGAAGGAACTAAGAACTGGAGCTTAAAGACTGCAATTGGGCAATCAATGCTATCAGCTCCCTCTCGATCTTCTCTAAGACAGACCATCTCCACAGAGCAGACACTGGGTCTCATATGGCCTCATGTCTACATATTTACAACCTTCCATCCCAGAGGAATCAAGAGCTACCTTCATTCACTTCCTATTTAGAAAATTTCAGGGAAGTTCTCTAGACTGAATATGTTCATCTTTTAGAGTAATCACTGTGTCTAAGAGATGTAGTATTGCAGCCCAGCCTACATCACCTGGTTAATCTAAAACCCCGGGGGGAACAAAGAGGCACCATGATTGACAGCTCCAACATGACTACATGCAGAAAGGGCGGCATTTCCTATAGGTGACTGGTACTGTTAACTCAGGGATGATGATCATAAGAATTCTGGGTAGCTCAAAACAACTGCTATATTAATAATTATTACTATTATTACTACTGCTGCTACTACTATTGCTTCTAATATACATTATTACGTGTGCTAGGCAGCCATGAGTGGGTTATAGTGGGTTGTAAAAACTGACCCTTTTATAGAATTTTGTATTTGCTACATACTTTATATTTTGCCAAGTTTTACATAAATTAGCTCTATAGTCCTCACAGCAACAGTATCAGGTAGGTATTATTATTGTTGTGTTATTTTAATAATTATTATTCTTAGTTTACAAATAAGATTGAGGAAATTAGGTTCTTTCCCCAAATACAAGCCAAGGCATCATGTTCAGAAGACTACTCTGGATTTTCACTTGAGGAACTAGAAAAGAGGAATAATATTCTTATCGAGACTTGGAGGGTGTAGGATATAAATCTGGACCTACGAACAACCATCTTTTGTCTCTGAATAAAGGAGCTTCTCTGAGAATTGATCAAACACAGAAGGAAGCAGAGTGAGTAGTCAGAAAGAAACAGGGTCACAAAGACTTCATTTGACCCCTGGATCTACAGCCAGACTGTCACTGGCATTTAAGTTCATAAGCCAATAAGTTACGTTTTTGTTCCAATGAATCTGACTTGAATTTTATTATTTAAAATTTGGAGAATTCAACCTAATACAGACAGGTCTACAGAATAGTTCTTTCCCATGTATTCAGCTCTTCTCTCACTGTCTTTTCTTCCTCCAACAATCCAAGACCACTGGGAATCATGCACGTAATGCTTCTTAAAAGATGAATAGTTCCTAATATTTTGTCCTAAGCTGAGTAAGGAGAGACAGAGAAAGAAGAGATGACACGTTCTGTGTGCTATGACAAAGCTGTGTGCTATGCCCTTTCTAATTTTGGCTGGGCCAGTTTATAGAAAAGCCTGTGTCATTTGTTCAAGATCTTACTGAAGCGAAGGATTTGAACCTATTCCAAGAGTTCTGACATTTTCCAGTAAATCTCCTATAGCTCCAGCCTCAGTAAGCACATGAAGCCTAAAGATTTAACAGGTAACTTTTTAACCTGCTTCCCGTGGCAGAACAAAGCTTGCTGATTTCTATCCCCGGATCATGGAATCATCCTTGTAACTTAGTTCACCTCAGCTCAGCCAATTTTCCATTTCAGGGTCTTCTTTTTCCAACATCACTTTTGGTGTTAATTTCTACCTCAGGTTTGTTGTTGCAGAGAACAGAAATCCACATTAAGTTTCCTTAAACAAAAAGGATTTTACTGGTTTGTATCGCTGGAGGAGACAATAGAGTAGCACGGCCAGGAGCACAAGGGTTGGAATTGGAAAATAAATATCTTTCTCTGGTTCTCTACTTATCTATCTTTCTTCATCTCTCTCTCTCTCTCTCTCTGTCCTCTAACTCCTGGATATATGTCTGGGACTCCTCTCCGCGAGTGCACTTGTTTCTCCTGTTCTCACTGTCTCCTTCTGCAAAGTGGATTTTTCCATATGTCAGTAAACATGGACACAGATGGCTCCGGAATTATACACTTACAGCTCACAAAGGAAAAGGAGAATAAGGCTATACCTCTACAAGGAATTCAGATAATTCCAATAAGGAATTTTAAGTACTTCAGTTTGAGTCACTGAGTCACAACATGTATTGAACACAACATCTGCAGAGATAGTTGACTGTTTCAGGTTAGGTCACATGTGTTTTCCTATTGACAACCCCTGAGAACCACATGGAAACAGGGAAAAGATCCTTAAGTAGTAAGATGTGCTCTGGAAAGAAAAGGAATGGGAAAGTACCCAAATGGGTTTAAAAAAAAAAGGTTCTTTTAGTTCATCACATAATGCTTGTATTTTTATTGATTGATTGTCTATTTTAAGTTAGTATTTGTGAATGAAAAGGCAGCCTGGCAATAATATATCTTTATTTTTGCTCAGGAGTCTCCCTCAGAATGGAAAAAAAATTTCAATGTCAAATATCAGGGGTTTGGGGGTGGGGGTTGGCTGATATTTATACGACTGTGAAAATGATTCACCTAAACATTGATGAGTTTCTGAGGACATAGATGTTAGAATGGTGAGAAGAAAGATTGCTTTTTTTGTTTCAAATTAAAAATATATGCATGAGAAAGAACTGTATAGATAATCACAAAAGATGATAAAAAGAAACACTATGCCCATTTGCTTATTTTCAAAATATCTCTGGAAATTTTCCTAGCTTTAAATATAAGCATGTTTGAGGGAGAGAATTAATCTATGTAAACCTAAGAATAATGACCTAAACAAAGCATTTAGATATCTATAAATTAGGTTCTAGTTTTCTTTGGGTGATCATGTAAGAGCAAGTTCATTCCCACACCTTTTTTTTTTTCAAGGTGAAGATAGAAGGAAGATAAAATAGAAAGTTATGGAGCTACAGAATTTCACAGAATTACAGATTACAGATCATATTATTCCTTTCATCAAAACTGTCCAGTGGTTTTCTATTATACTCCAATACTCTCTAAGGACTTAGATCATCTGACTCCTATTAATTCGGTGGCCTTTTCCTTGCTATGCCTTAACGTCCTTGACTCAGGGCCCTTGAACTTACTGTTCTACCTGCCCAGAATGCCTTTCTCTCAGATATACTCAGATACAATGCAAAATTCACACACACACACACACACACACACACACACACACACACACACACGGTTCTTTTTCTTCCTTATTTTCTGATCCCCCACTGGAATGCAAGCTCTATGAAAGCAGAAATTTTTGTCAATTCTGTTCTCTACTTTATCCCCATGACCCACCTACATGGGGTCCTGCACATAGTAGCTGCTCCATAAATACTTTTTGAATTGAATTAATTAAAGACAGATCCATATTAAACAACATATTATTTGGGTACTGGACTCTATAAATTTTTCTTGACACACAGAGGTCAATTTAATCATATCACATCATCCTGGTGTCATGAGAAAGGAATACTTGTGTCACAGAGTCGATGGATAAGTATTCATTTATTATGTACATTTCTGAGGGGAAAGAATGTTCAGGATGTTGTAGGTGATACAACAGACATAAGAGAAACAAAATAAATTGCTGTCGCCTTGCATTTAAAGGCATCAGACAGAGACCCAGAAATCTGCTACAGCGAGCAGTACAAAGCCATGTAATTCACTGCTGTGGGGGTGGCAAGCTGCCCAAGAATGGGGAGAGAAGGTCAGAGCTGGCCCTTTAGTCATGGATAGATTTAGGATGGCCAGAAAAAGAAAATAAACACTTTAGAAAGGGGGAGATGAGGAACAAAAGTATTTCATTTTTTTTTCAATTATAGGTTCAGAATAAGCAATTCTTTACTTTTCACTATTGTATTTTTAAGAGCTGATTTAAGGAACTGAGACGTATCCTGATGCATTCTAAAATAAACCATTTGTTTCTTATTTCCCAAACTGGATAGATTGGTGTTTTTCCTAAACCTATCATTAAAATGGGACTAGAAGATAAATATTATGGCAAGATTAGCTCATAAATTAATTAAAATTTAAAGTAAGATAATAAAGATAATTAAACAATATATATCCAAGATATATATATTACCTAAGACAGAAAGCTCAAAGACAGCCAGTAAGATGTGCTTGGGCATACAGAGCTCCCCATTGAAATTAAAGAAACTTTAATTCTCTATAGAGTCAGTGAGCACAGTAAACAAAAAAACCAAAAACAAACAAACCAAAAAAAAAAAAAACCCCTTTTAAAATACACTAAGTTTTATTAATCTCCAGTTTTAATATGTAAGTGTCTTGAAAGCTTACTTTAAATTTTTGTAGTTACTCTTAGATTTGTGTCAGATAAAAGAGAGTTTAATTAGAAATTTAATTGGACAAAAGGAACCTGAATTTTTAAATATGTTTTCTTAAAATTATTGAGAAATACAAGGGATGCAAAGAGGGCCAGCTATGGGCCCTGGGTCTTTTGCTAAGCATTTCTAATCCAGGATCTTTAGGAAAAGTCCCGTTCGATTTTTAAAAAATAGCCTGTCGCTGGACTTTTATTTTTAGTGTTAGTAATTCTCAAGGCATGATGAGTTTGAAAATAACAGGTTTTTTTTAGAGTCAGAATTTGGTAAATTCATGGAATAAAGAATTCTGGAATCAGGGACAAGGCTATGAGCTAAAAGCAAGCAAGAAAAATTCTATTTCCTGCTTTTGGAGGCTAGATAATTTACTGTTGGCCAGCCATTGAGTTCTAAAGTTTCTAAGCAATTGACTGAGGATTTAAAATCAAGCCATGTTCCTTTGGTGCATTTTAAAAAAAATATTTCTGTACTGTTTTTTTCTAGTTATAACCAAGATACTGAGGGCTTCTCACAGACATATTTTATTGTCAACCTCCTGACTTTGAAACAGGCAACATCATGCTGGGGAAAAATGCCAATAGTAAAAATGAATCTTTTACTGAACATGTTGTGTGAAGATATGATAGAAGGTTTTTAACCGTATGCCATATAGTAAATTTCCATTACAATTTTTTTCTAAATTGTATCTCTTCCCTAATTTGTCTCTGCAAATCGCTTCATCTCTTTCTCTTCCATTTCTAAATAATCTCCTTTACTGCGTTTCTAACATTTGAACAAGCACTTGGCTTGCATTTTTCACTCAACAAAATGAAAGATCAATGAGTAGGGCCAACTGGAGAATCTAGCATTCCTCAGGCACACCCTTGGAAGACTCCCCTATCCCTTCACTGCCTGTGCCCCTGACCTTCTCCATTATTACCGTCAACATGAGCAGAGGGAACAGGAGCAGCATCTTTTTTTTTTTTTTTTTTAGCATGTGCCTCTAATAGCCTCATCGTACACAGTTAAACAAACTTTGGCCCCATTTAAGACTCCAAAGTGAAGCTAATCCTTTAAAATGAATGAGCTCCACACAAGTAGAAATTAAACACTACATGATGATAAGCTGCTAGTCACAGGAAACTAGAGTTAGAAATATAAATTTTACTGCCTATAAACATAAAAATGGCAGCGTGTTGAGATGGGAGAAGAGAGATCTTGTGTAGGGCCATTTCAGGGGGTTGGTGAAGAAAGGCGGTAAGTACTCCAGGTACAATTATGGCAAGGGTTTCTGAATCAACACACAGCAAAAGAGTCAAGGCAAGATGTTCAGGAAAACCAGTATAGCACTAAATTCCATCGCGTGTGTACAAAGTTCTATAGAAGAAAATCACTTTCTTAAATTGACTTTGAAAAACAAGTAACAGAAATGGGGGGAAAAATGTGAAGCACACAGCTAACTAAAAAAAAATGAAAGCATGCTGGAAACAATGATGCAGGCCAAGAAATAGAACATCACAAATCCCCAGAAGCTTCCCCTCATGCCCTTCCAGCCACTTACCCTGAAAAGATAACTACAGGTATACTTCAGAGGTACTGCTGGTTTGGTTCCAGACCACCTCAATAAAATGACTATCACAATAAAACAAGTCAAACTGGGGGTGGGGGGCGGTCGTTGTCGTTGAGAGTGAGGGGGAGACAAACTACAATACAGAGGATCACAAAAGCTAGACGTTCGTTTTTTGGCAAGACTAAACTGGCTATCTCCTTGTAAGATGGAGCAGGAATAAAAACAGCACAAATTACCAATATTAGGAATGGAAAAAGGAAAATCACTATAGATCCTAGAGATTTAAAGGACAATAAAAACATACTTGAGACAAGTTTATATCAATAAATTTGGTAATTTTAGATGAAAGAAGACAAATTTCTAAAGTTACAACAACAGCCAATGGTCACTTGGAGAATTAAAAATCTGAGTAGTTTTATATCTGTTAAAAAAATTTTTTTAAAGATTTTATTTATTTATTTGACAGAGATAGAGACGGCCAGTGAGGGAGGGAACACAAGCAGGGGGAGTGGGAGAGGAAGAAGCAGGCTCATAGCAGAGGAGCCTGATGTGGGGCTCAATCCCATAACGCCAGGATCACGCCCTGAGCCAAAGGCAGACGCTTAACCGCTGTGCCACCCAGGCGCCCCCATATCTGTTAAAAAATTTATCTATAATTACAAGTATTACCTCTACCTCTGAATCCAATAATGCATTATATGTTAATTAATTGAATTTAAATTTTAAAAAATAAATGAGGGGTGCCTGGGTGGCTCAGTTGGTTAAGCATCTGCCTTAAGCTCAGGTCATGATCCCTGGGTCCTAGGATCGAACCCCACATCAAGCTCCTTGCTCAGTGGGGAACCTGCTTTTCCCTCTCCCTCTGCCTGCTGATCCCCCCGCTTGTGCTCTCTCTCTCTGTCAAGAAATAGATAAAAATCCTTAAAAAAAAAAAAGTAAATGAGATAATCTCTGTGAAGTATTGAACAGACAGACAGACAGACACACACACACACACTACAAATATTTCCATAATGAAAATTCCAGGCCCAAATGTCTTTACCAGGCAATTCTACCAAACTTTTAAAGAAAAACTAAAATGCAAAATACTGATAATAATAAATGTTGACAAGGATGAGCGTAGCCTTGACCCTAATAAATTGTGAATTTAAATGGTCCAATCATTTTAGAAAACTAGTGCTGTCTACTCAAATTAAATGCACTTATTTACTAAATTTGTGCCCAACAAAAACAAGTACCTATGGATGCATCAAAAGATAGAGAAGAGTAAAATATTAAAACTACTCAGTTATTCACCAATATTAGAATGGGTAAATCAAAGTGTGTTATATTCATATGACAGAATACTATACAGCAAGGAAATGCACGAATGCATGCACCAACATGAATGAATTTCAGTCATCTGAAGTTTAGTTATTTTCCTATCTCTACAAACCAGAAATTAGAGCTCCACGAAGGCAGGGATTTTGACTCTTTTGAGTAAAGATATATCCCCAGCATGCATTTCAATTATTCTGTTTGTCAGTTCTGAGTTCTAACAGTTCTTTGACAAACATGCTAATACGCTAATTTTTTATTCAAGGTATCTCTCCTTAACAGCTGTAATCGATTAAAAGACTAATACATTAAAAGTTTGCATTTTATATTTAATAATTCTAATTTATCATTTTTTGGTGTTTAGTCTTATTTTCTATGCCTCCAGACTTCATATCTCTAGCCTATGGTAATGTGTCTACCTGTGGTTTTGTTGATTTCTATGAGTTTTCTGCTGATTTTTTTGACATGTCTATTGTGGATTATTTTGGAGGCTAGAGGAGTCTGAATAAATGTGGAGTCCTTTCTACCACTTTGTCTTTGATTTATTAATATTCCTGTACCAGTCCTGGCCTTATATTCTGTATTTTGAAAATACCAATGGCTACAGTCTTTTTGGGTATCAATACGTAGTGCATTTTTTTTTCTAGTAACTCTATAGTAGCTCATAATAACTTGTTCCTTACGTGTTGAGTAATTTTTTTTTTTTTTACTATGAAGTCCTGAATCTTAGAACTTCATGTGAATTCTTTACGGATTGTTTGTAGAGTACATTTCTCTTTTAAGGTTTTGCTTTTGCTTCAGCCAGGTAATTATAGGCACAATCCAGGTCCATGTTCAATAAAATTTTCCAAATGGATTTTTCAAGCTCCCCATATGTACTTGAGGGCAAGTTTGTGGTCATGAATTCTCAGGTAAGTGTTTATTTTTTTCCTACACTATGCAAAACCAATTCCAAAAAGATAAACTAGATGCACTTCTGTGTGTGTGTGTGTATTCATCTGTTGAAAATATACTTTCTGTGTCTCACATTGGCAGGCATCTCTGGTCTGACTTCCCACACTGATTGAGCCCAGACTTTGTCTCCTGTCCTTTGCATTCAGTGTCCCACTAAAATCTAGGTTCTAAGCCACCAGGGACCAACAGACACCTTTAGGGTTAGAATCAATTTTTAAATTTCTTGGCCTTGTGATCCCATATTTTTTTCCCTATTTATGGCCTCAGATTGACCCCTTTAATTTACACCAGGTAAGTGGTTCTTTTGAAAAGCTTTTTAAAACTATTTTTATCAACATATTTAGATGCTCTGAATTAGGAGCGTTTTCTTCACTCACCTCCTCCATCATCTTGCCAGATGCTATCTTTGTTAGTAGAAACGTTTAACAATAAAGCTTATTACTATAAATTGTCCTAAGACAATGTCTGTTCTTTTCCATATAAAATTTTTTTGATAAATCCTTTAGTCAGCAAATATCATCTTAGCTTTTGAAAAGTAGTCAAAACTTAAGAGGAAATACCTGAATGATAGAGGCAGCAGACTCTCCTTCCAGAAAAGAAAAAAAAAAAAATAGTGATTTCTTAATATATCTTTCTATTCCTATGAAAAGTAACTTAGCTACAAGATAGTTTTAAATATATTTCAGAATCTAATAATCAAAATTTCCCAATGATCTCTATAGTAATATTTTATCTATTTCAGCTAATAATTTAGCTTACAGGTGCCAGCATCATTTTGGCATTTACCTGTGAAATTACTTGTTTTATTGACACAGTAGACTTGAAACTTAATTTTAGTGAAATATGAAATCTTGCTATCTGCTAACAAATAAGAAAGCCCAGTACTTCCTTTACAATGGAAATCACTGAATATCCTCTTCTTACAAAAATATTTGTTATACACATATACACAGTAAGTACAAATGTAAATTTTTCAGGGAAAGAATGGCTGTACTTTCTTTAGCCATTAATATGTCTTTGCATTCACAAAACACATGTAAAGACACATGCAATATGCAAATACTTGTCATACTTGAGCACAAATGGCTATAACTAAAGAAATAGTATCCACTAACTTCTAGGATTGTTATGATATTCAAGAGAAATAATGCATGTGAAAATCCCATGGAAAATGTAAGATGCTCTTATTAAAAATATCATTATCATAGTATCAGTGCTTTTATTTCACCTTAGAAAAGAATGTATCTTTCGATGTTATCTCACAGAAGTAAGTCAAAGATTGTGACAAATAAGGCTTTAATCTAAGTTTGTCTAGGATTGGGCATTACACAGTAGTAAATAGTTATGATTTCAATGAAAAATATTTAACTAAATACTTTTCAAGAAAACATAATGATCTCAAAAAAAGTAAAGCAAAAAAAAGTTATATGTCATTTAGTATATACAATTTCAATACATAAATTTAATTCCATTTAAAGTTGAAGTACGCACACTACGTCAGCTCAGGGACCAAGATTAATATCAAGAGTGATATGTCATGTTGGTAGTATGTCATCTAGATATGATTTGCGAAGGTTAATTTATTATCTCTGTGGTCTTCCTCCCCAAACTTACAGCCCCAGTCTAATGATGACAAAAGCATCAGAAAATTCCCAGTTCTACAAAATACCTGCCTAGTGCTTCTCAAAATTATAAAAAGCAAGGAATATTTAAGAAACTGTTATAAACTAAGAAGATATGATGACTAAATGTAATATGGTATCCTACATGGGATCTTGCAATAGAAAAAGACATTAGGAAAAAAATAAGCAAATTGGTATGAAGTACGGACTTTAGTTAATAATAATGTATTAATATTGGTTTATAACTTGTGACAATGTACTACACTAAAGTAAAATATTAACAATGTAATGTAAGATATTAATAGAGAAAACTGGGCATGGCGTATACTGGAACTCCAGGTACTATCTTTCCAATTTTTTGTAAAGCTTAAACTGTTATGAAGTAAAAAGTTTTAACAAAAATTAATTACCTCGTAGTGGAAATCTTGTTTTAAATGATGCAAATAACCAATTTGGTTGATTTCATTTTCATATGAGGAAAATTTGTGGAATAGTCCCTGCTTCCTAACTCTGTAGTTGTTGAATAATTTGGATCTTCTGATAAGTTTCCATAGCTTCTGAACATTTTGGGGTAACACTAACACACAGAAACGAATTTAGCTCCTGGAGGAAACTCCATGCGTGTGCATGTGTTTTCTTTCCTCAGATTGAGAATTATGTAGGTTTAGCTCCATCCACGGAACTCCATATTAGGAACATACCAAAATGAAGCAGGACACTTTGACCTGATTCTGTCAGCCTAGCCTCAACTGTATCTTAGCTCTTCTTTCCTGACAGAAAAGCATACAGTTCCCAGGCAGTTCTAAGGTCCCACTAATCTCTTTGTAACTCTGCTTTACAAAAGCATTACTTCTTCTAGTTTATCATGTACTTTAAGCCTTCTCTCTTAGAAAGTTCCGTAGTTCCAGTCCTCAGCATCAACCAGGTAAGTTATTGTTGAGTCTTGACGTAAGTCCAGACTATATCATGCCCAAATTAGAAAACCTAAATATATCTACATTTTACGATCAGAGTCAGGATTGGAAAATTAGACCCTAATTTGAATTCAAAGCAAGATTGTTTCAAATAATATTCTGAAGGATACTGCATTTTTTAAAAGAACATGACACATTCTTTTATTTCTTGTGTTAATTTGAAAGAGCAAAAGATTTTTATGAAAAGATCCTTCTGCAAACTAATGGGAGTCTTTTATTGTGAGCACTTTTTTATGTCGTGGCATCTCTTAATATTCCCCCAGAAAATGTATTTTGTGTTGTACTTGTGTTCACCCAGGGAAGGATTTATGAAAGCAGCACAGGGTTTCTCCCCCTTGGCCCTACTGACACCTTGGGCGGGATAATCCTTGGTGGGCGGGGCCTGCCCCGTGCACCACAGGATGTTCAGCAGCCCCCTCCCCCACAGCCTCCCCCCGCAAAGTGCCAGGAGCAGCCACTCTCCAATTATGACAAACCAAAGCATCTCCAGACATTGTCCAATCACCCCTCTTTGAGAACCGCTGATCTAGTGTAACTATCGGACTTCAATTTTATTTAAACTGTTGAAATATTTTCATTGATTTGGCTGTGAGAAGCCATATATCCCATCCTCAACATGCAGAAAGGGCACCTAACTCAGTCCCGTTGCTAGGTGAAAACTCTGTGTCTTCTGTGCCAGGCGAGTTGCAGCATCGCCATGGAGTGAAGCAAGAGGGCAGCCGTCCGTTGCAAAGAGGCCTATGGAATTGGTATCGATGCTTCCTTTGTGTTGCTAGCAAGCTTTTTCCTTAGAGATGTTTAGTAGCAGACGCTATGGGAATTGGAATTTGGTCTTTCTCTTGACAATAAAGCTCAGCATCAACCACTTTCATTCCCACCACCCAGAGCCGAGTTTTGGCTCGGCTCTGGGGACTGATGTTAAATACTCCAGAGCAGGAATTGACAATGTGTGGCATGCAGGAACACGGCCACGCCCGCTGTTTTACGTCTGGTCGTCTGGTCTATTGCTGCCTTCCTAGTCCAGTTGCAGGTTTTGGGAGTTGTGACAAAGTATGGCTTGCAAAACCTAAAATATTTATTGTATCTCCCTTTACAGAAACAAATGGACAGCTCCTGTTTAAAATCCTAAAATCTACAAGTGATTTAAACTACCCAACCTAGGGGTGCCTGGATGGCTCAGTCCTGTGAGCGTCTGCCTGCGGCTCAGGTCATGATCCCACGGTCCTGGGATCTAGTCCCTCAAGTCCCATGTCTGGCTCCTTGCTCAGTGGGGAGCCTGCTTCTCCTTCTGCCTGCTGCTCCCCCTGCTTGTGTTCTCTCTGTCAAATAAATAAATAAAATCTTTTAAAAAATTAAAAAAATATTGTATAAACTGCCCAACCTAAACCCTTTGTCCCATATATTGCCTCAGTTTAGCCATAATTGCAACAGCCACATTTGTAAAATTATCTGATTCTCTCCAGTTCATGCCGGGGGCAGGATTAATTTAGACACCAGTCCTCATCCTCACGGGAATAAGCGGCTTGCCACTTCACATTCAAAGACAATTTTTACACCTGAGCTTATTTTTTCTTTCCATAGGCTCAGCAAATGTAATACCGTTTACCTTCTGTTGTAGGTTTTCTTCCTCAGACCCTTGGGATTTTTCCTCTCATTTGTGGGAGAGAGTGTAGTGGGAGATTGAGGCCACCTATGAGCCAGTTTATTGTTACTGGATGGATTCATTTACCTTCTAGTTAGGATTGGGTGATGGGAGGAGCAGATAACCTTGGCGTAGGAAAAAGCAGCTATAACATTCTTCTTCCTTCTCCAGAAACTGTGGTTACTCTTTTCTGCATTGCTTTATTTTTGTTGTTTGAAAGGAGAGGAGACACTTCTGAAAAAGCTTGTCTAGCAAGTCTACATAATTTGTATTTTGTTTACTTCTTTTTTTCTAATAATCATGGCTCTGGGATGGTTTTCCTATGACAACCTGTTAGCACGGTCATATGTTGCCGGAGGTGTATGCTACGTTCTACAAGATGGGGCTTTTTAAAGTGCTGCTGTAAAATGTGTGAGGCTTGGGAAACAAAGCGTGTATACGATACTTATTTGTGGTCATGTGATGTGTGGAGGAACAGACTCAGGAAGGGAAACAGAGATGCGTAACTGACCACAGTTTATGCCACAGATTATGCTGTAAAGCTGTTTCGTTTATTAAAAATAACCATTGTGAAGATACTGTGACAAGCTTTTAATCCTCATTTTTGTTCATTTGAAACACTGGAAACATTAAGAGTAGATACAGTGTAAAAGGCAACTTTGCGTGCAATGCTTTTTCTCACATGTATTTTTCTTATGAAATAATGAACGGATGAGAGGAATACTCCAGGGCTGGAGCTTCGAGAATATTTACATGACAAAACAGCATGTTTCAACTGCTGCTCCCTCCATCAAAGGTTCCTGCTCCACCTTAGCAGGCCTAAGAAAATAACCACTCACTCTCACATTTGCTAAATATAAACATAAATCTGCTTTGCATTTCATTACAGTGGGGTTGGGTCTATAGAAAATATAGAAACTCGGGGCGCCCGGGTGGCACAGTGGTTAAACGTCTGCCTCGGCTCAGGGCGTGGTCCCCGCGTTATGGGATCGAGCCCCACATCAGGCTCCTCTGCTATGAGCCTGCTTCTTCCTCTCCCACTCCCCCTGCTTGTGTTCCCTCTCTCGCTGTCTGTCTCTATCTCTGTCAAATAAATAAATAAATAAAATCTTAAAAAAAAGAAAATATAGGAACTCTACCTACTAACCAAGGAATATTCAAGTATAATCAACATCTAAATAGGCTGTGGGTCTGAAGTGAAAGAAAATGCCTATTGGGTGGAACCACTGCTGAGTCTGTCCCACCTGGCACGCATGCACATCTAAATGACAGTAGCATCACTATGAACATTTGTGAAAATGATTTGGAGGAGGGAGGAGAGGAGATTATGAGATT
Organism: Ailuropoda melanoleuca; assembly: GCF_002007445.2. Taxonomy (NCBI): domain Eukaryota; kingdom Metazoa; phylum Chordata; class Mammalia; order Carnivora; family Ursidae; genus Ailuropoda; species Ailuropoda melanoleuca. The sequence goes on from NC_048218.1 coordinate 25,385,519, forward strand.
TGGGGAGGGGCTGAAGAAATGCAAAAGATTGCGGAGAGGTTTTGAATGTGCAGAGTAGACTACTGGAAAGCCCAAGTTGGGACAACATTGGAGGAGGAGGAGGTGAAGCAGGAAATAAGCTAGAAGAGATAAGCTCATTCCCATCCCATGCTCCAAAAACAAGAGGATTTTCATTTCTTGTGGGATAAAGGCTATAATTCTGTGCCTGATTCCAAGTGTGGAGGTTTCTCCACACACCACCAGCAATTCTTTGTCACCAGCTGGGTGTCCTACAGTTCAACTCAATTCTGACTTTTTACCCAAAGATAGCATCAGATTCCCCAAGTTAAGGGCTCTGTCCTGCAAGACTGCCCACCACGTCAGGGGCCAGTCACAAGTCCAGGTTGTTAGCTGTGCTCCTGACCAACTGGCTATGGATTGGAGGTTCCAACAACCCTCTCGTTGTGTTTGACTAATTTCCCAGAACAGCTCCTAGAACTCAGAAAACCATTATACTTATTACATTACTAATTTATTATAAAGCATATAATTCAGAAACAGCCATATGGAAAAGATGCATAGGGCAAGTATGGGGAAAATGTGCAGAACTTCCATGCTTTCTCCAGGACACCACTCTCTCCAAATTTCCGTGTATTCATTAATTTGGAACCTTTCCAAACCTAGTCCTGTTGGGTGTTATGGAAGTTCCACTAAATAGGCACGATTGATTAGATCATTGGCCATTGGCCATTTAACTTCCAGCCCCTCTCCCCTCCCATCCTCAGGTGCTTTCCAAAAGTCAACATTAACATAGCTGAAGACACTTTTATACTCTCGTACTTTGGAAATTCCAAAGCGTTTAGGAGCTCTGAGCCAGCAATGGAGACAAAGACCAAATATATATTTATTATAAATTGTAACATCATAAAAGTAAACTTCCTAGATTTAATTCATAGTTCACTACCTAATTATGGAATTTTTCACCTCTTCTTGAGCACCATTCTCATGCCTAAGACTGGGCCCCTATTCACTCCGGTCTATTTCCTTTTTCCTTCTAAAGTTTCCTCCATTTGGTCCCTCATAATCCAAGGTCCTTCCCATTCCCTCTTATTTGTGAAAACTTTCCAATTGAACCCAGACTTTAGACCTTTCTTCTCTAAATTTACATACCTACCCACTTTACCACCACTCACCACCTTTGGACATCTGTTAATTTGTTCTCTTGAACAAAGTTCTAACTTTTTGTGTATTCATGATTTATCAGTAATTATATGGAAGGAAAGTATTATGTCATTCTTTTGTGACTGTTATAGCAGATGGTAGAAACCGAGAAAAAGAGAAGTTTTATGTCATGATATTGTAGTCATTTCCTGGAAAGTTAGCTTTCCCATTCACACTTTCTAATCAGCTTATAACATGAAATTTAAGAGTTCAGTACTAAATGACACTCTTTTCACTAAGTATAATAGTGGGTTAAATTGTGGCCTCCCAAAAAAGATATATCCACTCAGAACCTCAGAATGTGGCCTTACTTGGAATAAGGAACTTTGCAGATATAATTAAGTGATTTCAGGATCCACCAGATGCTAGAAGAGGCAAAGGGAGATTCTCTTCTTAGAGCCTTTCAGGGCAAATATAGCTTTGCTGACGACTTGATTTGGGACTTTGGGCCTCCAGAACTGTGAGAGAATAAATTTCTGTTGTTTTAAGCGGCAAAATGTATTTATTATGGCAGCCTTAGGAAACTAATACTGGTGTTTCTCCCCAAGTAGATGACATATAGCAAAATCCGAGCCATTATTATATTTTAGGAAAGTGAACTATGTAAGACCTGCATTGAAGAAGTTAAGTCTATCAGACAGAAATATAGGTGTTGTAAAATATCCTGTTTAATACCATAACTAGTTAAAAACAAGATTTATTAAAATATCATTCAGTAACTCACCATTTTGGTATAATCTGGTAATCAAGAAGCCACTATTACTGTGAGTAATCCATGCTGCACAACAAAAGCAGACATTCCATGACTCAATCTCAAGACACATTAAAATAATAACTGAACGCTGGAGAACAATCCTGAAAATACCAAGAAATTAAAAAAACATGCTTACAAGGAGAAGAAAAGGAGGAGGAGGAAGAAGAGGAGGAGGAAGGCGGCGGGGGGGGGGGGGGGGGGGGGGGGGGGGGGGGGGGAGAGCAGGAGGCGGGAGGAAAGGGAGGAAGAAGAGAAGGAAGAGGAAGAAGAGAATTTCTGCTTCTATGATGATATAAAAAGAATTAGATTTTCTCTCCTGAATTTAGTGAATAGAAAACTGGATAAAGTATGCTAAAGTACATTAAACTATCATTGAAAGGAAGGTGGTCCAAAGGTACAAACTTCTAGTTATAACAGAAATAAGCATTAAGGATGTAATGTACAACATGATGACTATAATTAAAACTACAGTTACGCCTGTATGGCGTAAATCCTAAGAGTTCTCATCACAAGGAAAGAAACATTCTTTTTTTCCTTTTTTATGTCTATATGATGTGATGGATTTTTACTAAACTTATTGTGGTAATCATTTGACAATACATGTAAGTCAAATCATTATGCTGTATACCTTAAAGTTACACGGTGCTATATGTCAATTATATCTCAGTAAAACTGGAAGAGGGACACAGGTAAGGGGATATCAAATAAAAATAGACTAAAAATACAATTAAAAATGTTTAAGTACAAATTCTGTACATTGGACAACAGCCAACTCAAGACTGTGATCCTTGAGAAGAGAGAAACAAATGAGGTGAGCTTTATGATTGCCGTAGATTCTGACCCAGACTTTGATATTCTAGGACATGGAGCATGAAAGATGGTTCTAAGCAGATCATGGCTATCAAACCAAGTAGAGAAGAAAGAGATTGGAATTCAGAAGTTCTAAGAAGGATGGAAATAGTGAATTAAAATTCCAAAGAAGAGGAAACTATGCAGAAAAGGAATGCTAGAAATCTTAATAATACTCCCTAGAGACTTAGCTAAATAATATGATGTATACATATAGGATGAAACACCATGAGAATAGGTAAAAATTGACTGGGAGAGCTGGGGATCTGAGTTTACTCCAGCCAACGTGAAGAATCTTTGCTGATCGCTCTCGAAATTCAGTAGAGATATCAAAAGCCACATGTCAGTTGTGCAGCTAAATTATACCTAAAGTAAAAGCGGCTCCACTTATATACAAAGAAAAATAAACAGAAACCTCAAAAAAGAGCAAGATATAAATGGCAAGGAACTAAACTGATTTCTAAAACAGAGGACACCACTCTTTAAAGGGGGATAATTGCTGACAACAACCACATAAAATGTGTGTGCTCACCATCCAATCAAAAATCACTACACATATAAAAACTAGGAAAATGAGACACATAACCAGTAGAAAAATTAGCCAATGGAAACAACATGAAATGATATGAAAACAGCTCTCTTCCACAGAGAAGAAGGCAATAAAGAAAATATTGAAATGCATTTCAGTGACCTCTGAGACAATGCTAAGCAGTCTAGGGGCGCCTGGGTGGCACAGCGGTTAAGCGTCTGCCTTCGGCTCAGGGCGTGATCCCGGCGTTATGGGATCGAGCCCCACATCAGGCTCCTCCGCTATGAGCCTGCTTCTTCCTCTCCCACTCCCCCTGCTTGTTCCCTCTCTCGCTGGTTGTCTCTATCTCTGTCGAATAAATAAATTTAAAAAAAAATGCTAAGCAGTCTAAAACCTGTACAATTGAAGTCCCAGAAAGGGGCAGTAACAAAGCAAATATTTGAAGCTGTAATGAACAAGTTTTCCAAATTTCAGAAAAACTTAACTATATAAGATGCACAACAAACCCTAAGCAAGAAAAATACAAAGGAAAATACACTGAAACAAAGTGAGGAGATATATGTCAACAGTATTAAGAATGCAAAAGGAGACATAATTTTAAATTCTACTGATGTTAAAAGGACAATAAGTGAATACTATGACTGGTGTTAAGCCAAGACATTAAAAAGACAGATAAAATGAACAGATTCCTTAAAAGGTACAAATTACCCAAATGGCTTGAAAAGAAATAGAAACAGAAAATCTGAATAGTCTTACATCCGTTAAAGAAATTGGAATTATAATTTAAAATGATTCCACAAAGAAATCTCCAGATTCAGATGGCTTCACTGGTGAATTCTATCACAGACTTAAGAAAAAAAATAATGTCAATCTATGCAAACTCTTCAAGAAAATTATAGGAAAGTGGAATATTCCTTAATTCATTTTATGAGACAGCATTACCTTGATTCAAAATATTACATGAAAAGTACAAATATTCCTTATGAACTCAGACACAAAAATCCTGAACAAATATTCGCAAATTTAATCCAGTAAATCTTTAAAGGGAGAATATGTTATAACCATATGGGGCTTTTTCAGCAATGCACAGTTAATTTAACTTTTTAATATCAATCATTATAATTCATCAAATTAACAGCATAAAAGAGAAGAACCATTAGATCATTTCACTAGAATCAGAAAAAGCATTTTGCAAAATTCGACACCCATTTATAATCTCAGGACACTAGTAGTAGAAGGGAACATTCTCAATCTAATAAAGGGTATCTCTATAAACCTACAGCTGACATCATACTGAAGAGTGAAAGATTGCTTTTTCCCTAACTTTCCTTGTTCCCTTAGGAACAAGGAAAGTATCTCCACACTCAACATTCTTAACCAACATTGTAGTGAACCGCAATAAAGCACAACAAAGAATTGAAGACACACAGTGTGAAAATATGAAGTAAAACTATTTTAATTAGCAAATGATGATGGATGTAAATGCTCTTAAGAAACCTACAAAAAGGCTCCTAGAATTAACAAGTGGGTATAACAAGATTGCACAAGACAAGGTCAAATTAAAAATCAATTATATTTTTATGTGCTAGTAATGAACAAAAGAGAATTAATTTTTTAAATATTTACAATTGCACCTAGAACCATGAAATACTTAGAATTAAACAAACTGCGAGACCTGCCCTGAAAACTCTAAAACATTGCTGAGAAATTTAAAAAAACCATTACGGAGAGTGATAGATACCATGTTCATGGATTAGGGTACTCAATATTAAAAGTTACCAGTTCTTCCTAAAGTATCTATAAATTTCATATAATCTTATCCATAATCCCAGCAAGATTTATTTATTTTTTAAAGATTTTACTTATTGATTTGTCAGAGAGAGAGAGAGCATAAGCAGGGGGAGCAGCAGGCAGAGGGAGAAGCAGGCTCCCTGCTGAGCAAGGAGCCTGATGCGGGACTTGATCCCAGGGTCCTGGGATCATGACCTGAGCCGAAGGCAGACACGTAACCGATTGAACCACCCAGGCATCCCAGTAACAAGATTTATTTCTGAGAAAAATTGGCAACCTAATCTGAAAAGTTAGAGGGAAATGCAAAGGATCTAAAATGGCCAAACGCCTTGATAAAAGAACAAAATTAGAATTCATAGATGCCAAGATTTCTAACAAATCTACTGTCATCAAGACAATGGTATTTGTGAAAAAATACACATATAGATTAATGGAACAAAATTAAGGGTTTAAAAGAAGACCATGCAAATATGGTCATTTGATTTTAGACATAATAATTTAGATGAAATAATTCAATAGGGAAAGGAAAGATTTTTCAACAAATGGTGATGGAAAAATAGGAAGTATCTACAAATAAGCAATTACCAATCCTTACCTCAAAATGTGCAAAAAAATTAACTCATAATAGATCCCAGATGCTAAAATGAAAACTAAAATCATAAAACTTCTGGGATAAAAATATAATATTTTTTATCTTGACAGAAAAATATTTTCATAAATAGTTCAAAACATATCAGTCATAACAGAAAAAAATGGATAAAATGGACTTCATTGAATATGAAACTGCTCTTCAGTTGAGTGTTAAAAAATGAAAATGCAAGCCACAAACTGAGAAAAGGCATTTGAATTACATATATCTGATATAGGGGTTGTATTCAGAATATATGAAGAACTCTTAAAACTCAATAATTAAAAGAACCCAAATTAAAAAAATGGGTTGCCAGAGGGGAGGTGGGTGGGGGATGAATGAAATAGATGAAAAAGATTAAGAACTACAAACTTCCAGTTATAAAATAAATCATGGAGATGAAAAGTACAGCATGAGGAATATAGTCAATAATATCGTAATAACACTGTTGTTGACTACACTTATCATGGTGAGCACTGAGTGATGTACAGAGTTGTTGAATTAATATGTTGTATATCTGAAACTAATGTAACACTTTATGTCAATTATACTTCAATAATAAGGAATTTAAAAATAAAAAGTGGGCAATCCATTTAAACGTATTTCACAAAAGAAGATCTACAAATAGCCTCTTGGTATATAAAAAGATGCTTAACATACCTAGTATATACTAGGAAAATGCATATTAAAGCCGTAATGAATACCATTATATTTCCACTCAAATGGCTAGAATTAAGCCGACTGAGCGTTTCAAGTGTTTGCGGAGATACAGAACAACGGGAACTCTGATACACTCCTGTATGTTGTTAGGAGTGTAAAATCACTTGTACATTGTTAGGAGGGTAGGATCATTTTGGAAAGCATTTGGAGAAGTTTCTTATTTGGATTAAATTTACCCTTTCTATATGACCCTACAGTTTCACTCCAGACAAATGAAACGTGCCCACACAAACACTTACACTTTGAATGTTCATAGCAACTCTTGTTTTTTTTTCCCCAACAGTCCAAATCTGGCATTAAGCTAAGTGTCTATCTACAGTTGAATGGTATATTCATATAATGGAATACTATTCATGGTGGTAGGTAGATTTTAGCTCCCAGTAATCCCAGCTACGAAACGAATTCATGGCTTTGTGCAATCTCCTCTTTCTCCTTTAGCAATTTCTTTCTGACAAATGAAGTATCTCATTGTTGGAGGGATGTCCCTTCTGTGATTATATTACTAGAGATTGTAGCGTCTTGCTAGCAGACTCTCTTCCTTTCTGGTTTTGTTGAAGCAAATTGCCATCTTGGGGAGGGGGCCCACAAGGCAACAAACCAAAGGTGCCTCTGACTAACAGCTATCCAGGATCTGACGCCATCAGTCTAACAACCCCAAAAGAACTGAATCTTGCCAACAATCCCATTAAGTGAGGCTGAGAGTAGTCCCTTCCCAAATTAACTTTCAGATGAGACCTCAGTACTGGCCTACACTGCTCGCAGGCTCATAAGCAACCCTGAATCGGAGGATTATTCACATAGGCCAAGTTCAAGTGGTTGTTGACAGAATTCAGTTCTTTATCACTGTAACACTGAGGTGGCAGCTTTCTTGTTGGCTCTCAACACAAGGCTGTTCTCAGCTCCTAGAGGTTGCGTGGTGCCCCCTGCCTCAAGAACTTTTCGATAACATGGGCATTTTCTTTTTAAAAGCCAACGGTGACATTTCTCCCATGCTTCAGATATCTCTAACTTTTTCTAAAGGCTTATCTGCTTAGGGCAGGCTCAACAGGAAAATCTTCCCACCTAAAATAAATGTATTAGAGATGCTAATTACAACTGAAAAAATTCTTTCCTAATAGCATCTGGATTAACGTTAGCTTGAATAACTGAGAGAAGGTGTGTATACACCAGGAGGCAAGAATCTTGGGGGCCATCATTGAATCCTGTCTACCACATCAGTACTATGGACAAATTGCAGAAACAGTATGCTGAGTGAAATACAGCAGAGTTAGCGAGGATACATACATGATTCCACTTACTTGAATCTCTGTGAAAGATAACAGTGATCTGTGGTAACAGAAAGTAGAACAATAGTTGCCTAAATTGGGAGCTGGGGGAGTGGCTGGAAGATGGTACGGGGGATTTTTCTGTGATGAGGGATTTATTATGGACCTTCATATTGTTACTGGTTACACAGATCTATAAATTTCTCAGAACTCATCAAACTATACACTTAAAATGTGTGCACTGTATTCTATATAAAGTTTTCCCTAATAAAACTCATTAAAAATAAACAATCAGCCCACCATGCGACCTTTTTCTCACTATTACCTTCTAAATGCTATGTGAGGACATGTGGTCCGTCAAATATAATCGCACTCAGAAACCAAGCTGCAAGGAGTCTAACAAATGCAGTTTTAGTTTTAGTTTCCATTCTCTATGGTAAAGGATCAGATACTAGAAAATACATGGTACAGACGTTGAGCTAAGCCATCTCCTTCAGTTCAAAGTATAAATATTTCTCCTCATTACTTTGGTGTATTCAGGAGATCAGAACTAACAAATGAAGTGCACACGCACATACATGTGCATGTGTATAAACACACATGTATACACTTCCCATGGATAAGCACTGTGCTCTAAGACAATGAACTGTAATAGATAAAGAGAAACGTGATGTACGTAATGATAGTCACCCATAACAGATGGTTCTTCATGTGAACATATAGAGCAGTTTTCCTCTTCTCTTTATTGTCTCACAAGGCAAGAAATAGTAGGCCTGGTTTCTAGTCCTGAAATTCACCAATCAGAGAAATTACCTCTGTGGATACATGCCACCACAGACATTATCATTCTTTGTTTTAAAACGCTGTTCCAGTGTTGATTCTTAGAAATGGGACCTATCCTAGGATCATATGATTCTTAATGGAGGAAAAAAATGGAGTCATACTCAGATCCTACAGAAACCATTAAAATAAAGTATTTTCCCCCTTTTATTTTTGGATCAGCTAAATTTATAGGGCAGGGCTTTCTTCAATAATCTCTATTTGAATAATAAGGGTGGAGTGGGCAGGGCATGAATCAATTATTCTCAAGGCCAAATATAATCCTCTGGGATTAAAAGAAGGGTGTTTTCTCTTTTGGTCACAAGCATGTGTACTTACTTATCAAAAATAAAATATACAAATTAATGAAACATTTTCAGAACATCTGGAAAGGATTTTCAGATGAGGAGCTGCAGAAGCACACCACTTTAGAACCACTGACACAATAAATTATACAAGCAGGACAAAAGAGCAAGATTTAAGCAAATCGCCAATGTCCATTGATGGTGCTTCTGCACCGTGTATCACACCCAGAGAGAAAGAAAACTTAATTAAAGCAATATTATGTGAGGGATGTTGCTTATTTGATTTTTTTCAAAGCTAGGCATCCACATAGTGATTAAATTTACCTATTGATATCCACTGAAATTACATATTTACCTCAAGACAACTTTCATGGGTTCTTTAACCCTAGGCTTCAGGAGAAACTAAAAAAGAAAGACACAAAATGATCAGACACCACATGTCATTCATGGCAATTCCCTTGCATCAGGAGCTGAGATGGAGTTGTTTCAATAGAGTATTTTGGCCACATGCGAGTCTCATCAGACTTCACAAGTCATGTCCTGCCCTCTTCCCTGGAAGGGCAAATGTATCAGAACTGTGTTTGATTTCAAGAAAACCCAACAGTGAGTTAAATAAATAGGGTTTGTTGGTCTCATGCAACAAGCGCATGGAGAGGAAGAGCAGGATTAGTATTGTGGCTCAAGGTCATCAGGAATCCAAATTTCTTTTGTATTCTTATTAAAACCAGTTCCAAAATCTGGCTTTAATCCTCATGATTGCAAGATGATTGCTCCTCCAGGCATCCATCTGGAAGGATGGCAAAGGGAATAAGGGAATTTTATCATTGGCCAAAACTGGGTCACATGACTCACTTCTATCTGCACTGGAAGCTGCCAAAACAAGATTTTTAGCGGGACACATTCCCACTTAATTGGCATGGCTGTTAAGTAAGAAAGGAGAAGTGGATATTAAGTTTCCAGCAGTGTCTGTTACAACTAGTGACTGTCAGACAAGATCCTCTATCTTGATACAACCGTATCCAATCTAACCTCCAAATCATGCACACACACACACACACACACACACACACACGAGTCACTTTGTTTTACTCACTTACATTCAGCTTCTATGAATTTCCTCAGTAGATTCATTCCCTTAAAGGATAAGTATATTTTTTGAGGAATATAAAAATCTAAGTGTTATTTGTCCGGGTTACTATGTCTCTAAATCAAGCACTAAAAAGTTCTGAGGTTCAAACGATTGCTTAATCAGAATCAAAATAAAAATACTTTCTGAGAGTCTTAACCTTGCAGCATTTTTCCAGAGTTAATCAAAGGTTCATACTAATTTCAATAGAATTTGTTTGAGTCAATAAACATGTATTGTGCATCCATGGTGTGCCAGGCCCAGTGCCAAAGTTACCAAGAAGAAAAAGACTGTCTCCTATCAGGGAACTTACTGTCTGATAGAAAAGACAGGCATGTGAACACAAAAGTATGATAGAGGAAGATAGCATAAATTAGAGGATAGCACCAAAGAAGAATGTTTAACTCTATCGGGGGAGGTGGAGGTGTGCAGAGAAGACGTCTCCAAAGTCAACATATTCAAGCTGGGTGAATTGATGACCCAGTTTTCATGTTTGCTGGTTTTCAGTCTAATGCATTTCCCATAATGTGAAATGGAAATCAAAAAGTGGCAATGAGAAATGTATTTTCAATAATATTTAAAAATCTATCCTGAAATAAATATACAACCCAAAGTGTTGGTCTGAAGTGTAATGAAATGTTTGCACTACTGCCTTGGCTCACCCAAAATGCTTTATGTCAGTTCACAGTTATAAGTTTCATAAACATGGAACATCTCACAATATGGTCGTACCTACTGAAAAACAAAGAGCAAACTAATCATCCAAGAAATTGTCCACCAAATATGCTAGACATTTTCATGATTAGCCTGAAAAATACTTAAATTGTGATTTGTTTTCTATATCAAATATTTGACAATAAGAGAGATTAGATATTTTTGATTGGCTCTACCATACAATAATGGTCTCAACTGTGTGTACCCTGTGGTTGAATGTCTCAATGATGAAGTTACACATTCTTAAAGGTATTTAAACACATTTCAGATCTGGGGAAGGATAATTTCATGGCAGTCCTAAATGATTATGAATTAGGATACTTTTCCCCTTTTCCCAAAGATTCCCTATTTTCATCAGTATCTTTCCATTCAAGACACATTCCCCAAACCCAATCCTGTATGCCTGGAAAAATAGTTAACATTTATAAAAAATGTATCAAAGGGCTTCAGAATATTCTATTCCTTTAGTTCTCACAACATTCCTGAAAGTTCGAATAAGCCATTTTATTCGGGTTTTGTGAACTTTAGAGACTTCCTAGAGTCATACAGCTACTAAGTGACCAAGCCAACCCTGGTTTCTTCATCCCCAACTCAGCACTCTGATACTTCCCATGACCCCTATGAAGTCTGTGGGGTGTACAGCATGCTACACAGTTACAGTCAAATTTAATTACTGACACAGGTATTTTTTCTGTTATTTCACCTAAAAGCCAAGTCTTCTCACTAGGTATCCTTTTAAGTACCTTGCAGCTCAAATAATCTCTCACTCTGTAAATCTAAACTTGATGAATTTCCTTCAACCAGACTCCTCAAATGTTTCTAATATCTTAAATATAATATTAATTTTAAGAATCCAGTAGTTTTTATTGAGCATCTATTTATGTCCCAAGCACTCTGTTAAGAACAAGGAAGACACAATAAACTTTAGTTTCTGTCTTCTAGGAAATTAGTTTATTTCACTAAGGTAATGTAAGCATCATGATGGCAAGAACTCCAGTTACTACTGTATTTTTAATGCCTAGAACAAGACCTGGCATTTAATATATTTTTAATAAATATATATCATCAAACATGTAATATTTAAGTGAATTATCAATTCTAGAAAGCATAGGATGGATGTAACTAGAAAGACACAAATGTAGCCAATAAGATACAGCATATAAAATGGAAAAACAGTACGGTTCTAAGCCCAGACACCCAAAGAGTACGGCAACACGGATCAGCGACATTCCTGGGATAATTAATAATTCCTGGCAGGCTTTTGTAGCCAAAGTAGACAGAAGCCAAACCTCTTTTGGACTTGTTTATATCACGAATCTTATCTTACCATAAACTTTGAGCTATTTACAAATTTTAGAACATTTTCCACAATGTTCACACAATGTGGGCTTATAGGCATGAAAGTAACAGCACATCAGCCCAGCCCATACATAAACATTAAGGTAACATCTTCTAAACCAGAAGGGCTAGAAGAAAACAAGGCTCTCAAAAAAGGAAGAAGGACTTGCATAGTCAAATGAAAACAAGACAGGTAAGTAATAACAGAACTACCATTTTAGCTAAAACTGGTGCCAATTTCTGGGCTTGGGTAAATTGAAAACTTTACTAAATCTAATTTTATGCCGATGAAAGTTATATTAGGTTTGAGTACATACTGCTAGTTTTATAAGAACTATTCATTTTTTCATTTCCCAGTATATATTTAATCATTTCCAACCAATTCTCTGTCTTCAAAATGTAAGTTTCTATGTGTTTTTAGAGATAAATGCTTAGATGAATCTTCCCTGACTACAAGTGGGCATCCTTCGCAGAATGTGGCTTCAACTACTGCATGAGCTAAAATTTATTAAATATGTTCTCTGTGACAGGCAGATAAACCGAAGCACAGAGGGTTTCTCGGGGCCCCATGACAGGAAAACAGTGAATCAAAATCTGAGCTGAAGAAGTCTGGCTCCAGAGCTGATGATACTCGAAAACTCCTAAATAGGGCTTATATCAATGTCTACTTGGGGTGCAAGTACAGTTGAAGCTCACTTTACACAAATGTATTTTGCCTTCTTGGTAGACTTTGCATGACATGAGTTTAACTTGAGAATGGTGGATTCTTGCCATGCAGTATGGATTATTTTGTACTGGATAATGTCATCAATTTTTGTATGCCTAAGAAATAGGATTTTAATGCTAACCTGAAATCAGCAAGAAGGCAAATCTAAGAGCGGGGCATATGATAATTTCAAAATTCCACCCTGAAGGAGCTATGATGGCAGGTGATTAATAAAAATCTAATTCATTTGATTTTTCCAGTCTCCCAAGAATAATCCAGGGAAGTGAGAACTAAATACTTCATGCAAAGTGGGCATGAAATTGTTAAACTACAAATCCAGTTGATTAGGAAATATTCATCCCTGGAATGAATGAGTTCTCCATAGAAAAGAAAATGCCAATGAGACACAAGTTTAACAAGGCATGAACAAAGTATACTGGAGTAGGGAAAGAGAGTGTTTTAGGAAATCCTCAACCACGATGTTCTCCAAGCCTGATCTTCCTTGACAATGGCGTGCATCCTTTATTGTGCAAGAGAATCACCTTATTAAAACATAGATTTCTGGGCCCCACCCCCAGATTTTTGGATTCAGGGGGTCTGAGGTTGGGCCTATGAATTTGCATTACTAACAATTTCCCAGGTGAGGCTGATACTCCTGGTCCAGGAACCACACTTTGAGAAACAGCGCTCTATTGTCTTTACAGTAATTCCTCTCGATATATATGCAACCCCCAGAAGGAGTGTTCTGTAAAATATCTACATTGTAAGATTATGACTTTACAAGTAGGATCAGAGTATATGCTAGAAAAAAGGGGCGAGAATGAGTAAATCCTGAGGAATCGAAGAAAAAAAGAAAGAAAATCTACCAAAATGTGTATCGGCTCCAGGAATAGCAAGCAACCTGTCTGTTGAGGGCTGCTCGACTATTTTAATAAAGAGACACCAAGAAGACTAGAGACACTGATCACCCTGTCCGCTCTTTGCTAACACTGTCATCAGTAAACCAGTGAGATAGAAAACTATCTCTGTATTGATTATATTTTAGGTAAGCCTATATATATTAGTTATAATTAGATAAAGATCTGGACTTCATCCTGTATGAAATGTTGAGTCCTGGAGCGTTTTAAACTAGAACATGACCTATTAGATCTGAATTTTAGAAAATGAAAATATGTATCAATAAGGAAATGAAACTCAATTCAGACTAACTTTAACAAAATGGGAAGTGTATTGTCTCATATAGCAGGAGTAAGTTGGAAAATTTATCCATGGCGGTCTCAAGTAACTGGAAGGTTGGGTTAGCCAGAGCCCCACAGCCAGTCCCCTTGGAACATGAGCAATTCTCCTCCAGTTCACCCCAGTGTTCCATAGAAATGGTAGCTTCTTTTGTATGCCTTGACATTAAGGTGTTTGGAAAATATTGCTCTAGAAAATAAAGTAACATAGGATAGAAAATAGACCCCGCATATTTTCCAATAATTCCTATAACAATTTCAGTGAAAAGAACCTCTTGGTGTTAAAGTCAAAAGAAGGCTGAAGCAACCAACATCCTTAACTGCTATTACCCAAGTTAGGTAGATAAAAAAAATTCCTCATAGAGTTGGCTGCTATGCTCTTAGAAGGTGGAGGAGAAGAGGGGAAGGTGGATAGAAAAGCCTCAGATAGGACATTAGGCTTCCTCACTGATGCCCCCCACTACGCCCCCCCCGGCCCATCCTTACTACAACCTGAGTGATTTGGGGTATACTTCTTTCTATTTTGTATGTAAGCTTTGCTTGAGGTTGGGGTTCAGTGGCTAAAAAAGCTCACAAAACACCACCTTCAAAACAGGCTTAAATAGGGACTCCTCCATTGTAATTATGCCAACCTTCGCTATAGAACTCAGAAATGCTCTTGAAAAATCTGAGCTAAGGATTATATGAACCCTGTATCTTCCAGACCCCTATTATGAATAAAACAGGGAATAAACTCTCTGGGACTGAATTTTTGATGTAGTTACAGTGCAATAGCTTAGTTCGTTTTAAGAACATGAATTTAACTAAAGCTCCGAAATCAGCTTGTCGTCTTCCCTGGGCTCAGGAAGAGCAGGGCACGATACACCCTGGTTTGGGACAATTCTGGCAACAGTCCAGTGAGAAAATATTGCATGCCAGGTTCACACTCAGTTATCTACAGTTTGAAAAAAAAAATTTTTCCCTGAATAAAAAAAAGGTGAGAAAAAAAAAAAAAACCCAACCCTTATAAAAAGATAACCAATACAGCCTTTAAGAGAACTTTTAGCTTTCAAGTGCCTCATTGCAGAATCACACAAAGATGATTTTAAAAGCCAAGTTTTAGAGTGAGATGTACAGTTCTGGGTCTTCAACAAATTCTGACAAGATTTCACACACTGTCAGAAAGGTTCTTTTCTCTTGCCTGGCTTCCCTGCGGTGGGAGAGGGGACAGAGCCAATGCCTCAACCTCCTTGCACTCAGGGAGCCACTTTGACCCAATTCCAGAAGCCCAAGGGCTGTCCTTAATTAGCATTGTAATTTATATTGCACAATTATGCAAATTGGGTACATAAACAAAATTATCCTTTCAGTTTGGCTTTGCTACTGGAGAAATGCAAAGCCAGTTAAAGATAAGAATAAAGAAAACAGAATACATTTGCTTTAATGCGGTGCACCATTTCTTAATTTATCCATTCTTTTGTTTTCCACTTTTACCTTGTACTTAGGGGTTTTAAATTTTTTCTTTACTCCTATTTTGTTTTTGTTTTTGTTTTTTCTTGCTTTTATGCTGTTTTTTCTTCCTTTTACTTGACTCCTTTCCTTGAGAAATTTTCCACCCCATTAATTCTGCTGCAGCAATTCATAACTCTTCAGGCCATTTGTTTTTTGATATGACTCCTATCTCGACTGTCTATAGTTTCCCTTTTCTTTTTTGCTCTCAGATTCTCTCCTTTCTCCTGGCATCCCTTTCTATTTTACTCCATTTTCCCATCAGTTTGACTTGCTTTTAGAGCTGTGGGAGGCTCTTGCCTGAGATCTAGCAAACACCCTCAGGATGCAATAATTTTTCTTAAGAAAACAGAAAATAAGCATGGCAAATAGCAGAGCTTGGAAGATACGGAATTTAAGATAGAAAGCCCAATGAAATTTAACTGGAAGCCAATGCCTAGAGGCAATAAATATTCAAGTAGATATTAGCCTCTAGGTAATCAGTCAATAAATCAGCATTACAAAGATAAGTTCCCAACATTGGATGATATTCTAATTGAGCTAGCCCTTTCAAAAAGCCTTAAAATTCCATGGAAGAACAGAAAATTTAAAATATTTAAAACTAGTAGAAAATATAACCTTCTAAATAAAGCTGGTTTTGCAAGAACAGTGGCTGTCGGTGCTTGGCAATATATGGGGACTAACAGTTAAGGGAATTTATGACAGAAGTGCTTGAACAGAACTGAGAAGAGCACAGAATTGTTTCTTCCTTTATCTGCCCAGAACCTCGGCTCCCACAGGGAAATACCCCTCCTCCTCCTCTTGCCCTCTGGCTATAGCAACAGCAGCCACATTAAAATACAACCCAAGGGATACCAGGCCTAACTTGGGCAAATCAGAGCACCCTCCCTCTGGCTATAACTTTTCTACTTCAAGTAACATTCAAATGCCTCCCATACAGATTTTTAGTTCCTGCCTCTCTCTCTCTCTCTCTGGCCCCTAACTCATCTGCTACCTTTCTCCCCTCCACTTACTAAATTCTAGCCATCCTTGCTGACTAGTATTCTCAGTTCATTGCTTTTGTACCTTTCATCTTCTTTTCCTGCAACCATCTTTCTTCATTTTTTTTTTTTTTAAGATTTTATTTATTCGACAGAGATAGAGACAGCCAGCGAGAGAGGGAACACAAGCAGGGGGAGTAGGAGAGGAAGAAGCAGGCTCATAGCGGAGGAGCCTGATGTGGGGCTCGATCCCATAACGCCGGGATCACGCCCTGAGCCGAAGGCAGACGCTTAACCGCTGTGCCACCCAGGCGCCCCATCTTTCTTCATTTTTTGATGGCTGGTTTCTCCCTGTCATTTAAGTCTCTGCTCAAATGTCATCTCCAAGACATACCCTCTTATATCTCTATCTAATGTTGACCTCCACCCCATCGCTTGCTATATATATTACTTTTTTTAATTTAGCACCATTAGAAATCGGTCTACATATTTATTTTATATATGTCCTTGCCTCTCAGATATTTATATTTTGACTTATTTATTACCTGACTCTCCCCACTTGACTGTCTGGTTCACCCTTGTATTCCCAGTATTCAGGACAGTGTCAGACACATGGAACATTCCCAAATAATTTTGATTTAATGAATGAATTAATGATTGTTATATAATGGGCAATGACCTAAACCTGGTCAAAGTTTTCTATCCCCTTGAATTATGGGCTTTGTGTTCCAAAGTGAGTCAAGTTTTGGGCATTGAGTGCATGAACTAGGACACAGAAAGCTCACAGTAACTGGTTTTCCACCATGTGCACCAAAGTGAGTAAGCCAGTGCCAGCAGGGACACTAGAGGGGGAGAGAATAAGTAGAGGGTGTGGGAAGGGGTGATGTGATAAGAGTAGAGGTGGATGGAAACTGAGTTTGGAAGGGGTTCAATGCCTGGTTTCTTATGATCCTGAGGCCCAGCTACATTCCTGTCTTCGGTTCCTATGGATCCCCTTGGGATCTTTTCTATGACTTCTGCTTTTTCTTAAACTGTGAATTGGATTTCAATCCTTTCCAATCAATAAAAACATAACAACAGTATAACATTATGCTTAGGAATTTACAGTCAGGTGCAAAATTAGCATTTGAATCAAGATTCGGCTATTTATTGTCTGTATCACAGAGAACCAATTACTTAATCTCTCTAAATTTTAGTTCTTTTATCTAAAAATGAAGGGCAATAATAAAACCTAAATGATGGAAAGATTTAATGTGATTATATATGCACATTTTTAAAAAAGATTTTATTATTTATTTGTCAGAGAGAGAAAGAGAAAGGGAGGGAGGGAGCCCAAGCCAGGGGATTAACAGGCAAAGGGAAAAGCAGGGCTGCCCACTGAGCAAGTAGCCTGATCTGGGACCCTGGGATCATGACCCAGTGCGCTCAATGGACTGAGCCACCCAGGTGTCCCTATATGCACATTTCTTTCTTTCTTTCTTTTTTTTTTTAAGATTTTATTTATTTATTTGACAGAGAGCGAGACAGCCAGCGAGAGAGGGAACACAGGCAGGGGGAGTGGGAGAGGGAGAAGCAGGCTCCCAGCGGAGGAGCCTGATGTGGGGCTCAATCCCAGGACTCTGGGATCATGCCCTGACCAGAAGGCAGACACTTAACGACTGAGCCACCCAGGTGCCCCTACATGCACATTTCTTATACACAATGTCTGACATATAGTAAGTTCCTAATTAAGGACCTGGCTCAAGGGTGAAAGTCTGCTTTGAGCTGGTATTTCAAATCTACCCTCACTGGTGTATTTTACTTTTTGTGGCACATACTGCATTCCCATTTATTTTAGAATATATTCTAAATTCTTTTTATGATTGAATATATTTAGAGTATGACTTCTCTGCTTTCCTCTATGAACATCTATGCTCATCTCATCTTCGAGTGATCAGTTTCTGTTAAATACTCTAGGTGGAGCAGTTGTGAATGAAAAAATACTTGATGCTAAGAAATTGGGGAAACAATGACATAGATTGATCCTCTTCAAGCCTAGTTTGG
Organism: Ailuropoda melanoleuca; assembly: GCF_002007445.2. Lineage (NCBI taxonomy): Eukaryota > Metazoa > Chordata > Mammalia > Carnivora > Ursidae > Ailuropoda > Ailuropoda melanoleuca. The sequence goes on from NC_048218.1 coordinate 25,404,009, forward strand.
CAACTGTGAAGTATCCGAGTCTATGAAGAGAAAAGTACATTCATAGGATGAGATCCTGGAGCACAGACGGTGGAAGCTTGTCCCTCTAAAGTTCTTGGTGATGGCACTCTTTGCCTATTATAAGATGTGGGTTGTTAGAGTAAGAAGAATGAAATCTGGAAGGACTTGGACCGGATCAACATTTGTGGATGAGGCTTGAGATACCACTTTGCTATTCCCATAGAGGCCCATATCCTAATGTCCAGTCTTCTACAGGGATCCTGTGAGTCAGCTCTGCCCTTACCACACCAATAAACCAAATGACACACGACAAGTAGGGGAGGTGGGGGCGGGTGTTTGTGAGGAAGAGGCTTTCTCAAGAGCATTAAATCCTAAAACCCAAGGAGTAATGATATGATAAACAAATGTAGCAGAAAGTAAATGCGGGTCCCTAGTAAGTTAACATGTATTTTTTTTTAATGTAGCATATCTACCAAAAGTAAAAATAAATAAATAAAATGAAGCATTTTATAAAATTTTTATGAAATGAAATGGAAAGTATATGTAAAAAGTTTAAAAACCTACACGTGGGGCACCTGGATGGATCAGTAGGTTGAGCGTCCCACCCTTGATTTCAGCTCAGGTCATGATCTTGGTCTCCTGGGATGGAGCCCCACATCAGGCTCCATGCTCAGTGGGGAGTCTGCTTTGATTCTCTCTCTCCCTTTTCCTCTCTCTCTGTCCCTCCCCCCGCTTGTTGTGCTTTCTCTCTCTCTAAAATAAATAATCTTTTTTAAAAATTACAAAAAAAACCCTACACACAATTTAATGATATTGAGAAAAAATGTTGATATTTTTAAATATGTTCCCTTACCTGAGTAAAAACTGGAATTCAGATTCTGCTAAGTGGCAGATTTGAATTTCTAACTGGTTTGCAATTCCCAAGAAATTATGTTCAAAAGATTGAATATCTTCTAATACAGTAGATCAGAGTGCATTTAAAGAGATTGAAAACTGTGTTTCTGACAAATTCTGGGTGTGAATTTGAGAAAAAGACTAGAGTATGGGTACTATATTTTCTGTTTACATCCAAACTGTAGTGTGTATGGAATTCTGTGACTCATCTAATTCAGCAATAACCAGATAAAAATGTAATGGAAAGAAATTATTCAGATTTGCACAAAAATATAAAATTATAAAAAAATACTTAAAACATATTTATGGGCCATAAAAGAAAACTTGACTACACGGAGAGACATAGTGTTCTTATGTGGTAAGGTCAAATACTAGATTTGGTCATTTAAATTATGTACAAATGGCTGAGATAAATGGAAGTATTGGTATATTATGGGGTATTATTTTAATACTCTATACAAATTCTATTTGCTAGAACAATAGTCCCCCACTTATCTGCAGTTTTGCTTTCTGTAGTTTCAGTTACCCCCACTCTGGAAGCAGTGATCTCCCCTCATATCATCAGGACAATAGTAGCCTGTTATGTCACAATGCCCACATCATTCTCTTCACTTCATCTCATCACATAGGCACATTATCATCTCACATTACTGCAAGAAGGTTGAGTACAGTACAATAAGATATTTTGAGAGGGAGAGAGACCACATTCATGTAACTTTTTTTACAATATATTGTTATAATTGTTCTATTTGATTATTATTGTTGTTAATCTCTTACAGTTCCTAATTTATAAATTAAAATTTGTCATAGGTATATATGCATAAGAAAAAATATGGCAAATGCATGGTTTTGTGTTATCTGTGGTTTCAGGTGTCCACTGGGTGGGGGTGTCTTGGAATGTATCCCTCTACAGACAAGAGCACTACTATATTTCTTCAAGAAGATTGCAATTACCTTCGTCAACAAGATTACCCTCTCTATGTTTTTCATTTCCTATTTGTTGTATTCTCTTTCTTATTTCTAATTTTTTTTGACCTTTACTCTTTACATAAAATTAAAGATATTTTCCTTAAAAATTGGTTTAGTTCATGGGGCACCTGGGTGGCTCAGTCGGTTAAGCATCTGACACTTGATTTCAGCTAAAGTCATGATCTCAGAGTTGGGAGATCGAGCCCCATGTTGGGCTCCATGTTGGGCGTGGAGCCTGCTAAGATTCTCTCCCTCTCCCTCTGCCCCTCCCCCCAACTCTTTCTCTACCAAAAAAAAAAAAAAAAAAGATTTAGTTCATGGTTTTTGTGTTGGTTTTGCATTTCTTTAATTCAATTAAATTTATGTTGCTTCTGTCTCTGAGTTTCGTCTCTGATTTATTGTCATCTACTTAGGTTCTTGAAATAAAGACTTGGTTCACTTACATTTATTTTTTATGTAGTAAAGGCTAAAGCCATGAATTTGTCTCTGAGAGCAGCTTTGGTACTACACCTGTGTTGAAATGTGGTGCTGTAATGTTAGATTTCTAAAAAATGTATGATTGTGGTTTTATTTTCCAATTTGTCCCAACAGTTATTTAGGCAAATTGTTTGTTTATTTAATGTTGCTTTCTTTTGGATATATTTTGGAGATGTTTTTATGAAAAAAAGTATTTTTAATACTATTAAATTGTGACTATATGTGATTTCTGTAATTTCTATTATTTATCACTTAGTTGCTCTTGACTAATACTGATCTATTTTGCTAAATAAACCATAGATGCTTGAAAAACTATGTGTAATGTCTGTAGGGTATAAGTATTTACTGATATCAACTATTAACTTCTTCTTTTATTTCCTTGATTTTAAATTACATGATTCTTCTCTAGTGATTTGGTAGCTACACATCATGTTTATAGTTTATATGTGTTTATATTTCCCTTTAAAATATTCCCATACATTCTTTAGACCTTATACTTGAGTCATTTTCAAAGCGAAGAATGAAGCGGTACAAGTTGACTCCTCCCAGTTAAGAAGAAAATCTTGGTACATTTTTCCTTCATAATCTTCCCACTCCTCCTTCCCACTTCCATGCCCACATTCCCTTTCTAATTTCTGTCAACATAATCCATAATGTAATACCAACTGATGGTGTTTACCTTTTAAAAATCATTTAAGTCTTTTATTTTGCTAATAATTTTCACGTTTGCATTCAGTTTTCTAAGCCTATTTCCAATGATTATGTAAATTTACCTTTATGTGCGTTCATTTTTGTGTTCCTATCCCTGCACAATGGCTGGCACATCATCCGTTCTCAGGAATTCTGGTGAAGGAACCAATGCAGTAGAATGAGAGAGAAGAGAAGAACCTGACCAAGTGAACTTAAACTGCCATACTGTTGCTTCTGCAAGTGCAAATTACTATGAACACGTTATCACCAAGATTATGATAAATCCATAAAGCAGATTTAACCTTGATAGTCCCATCTCTGCCACAGTCACAAACACACACATACACACAAATCCATCCTAATGGGAATAAACACTTTACTATTTCCCATGTGCTAACACTCTTGGAATGTGTGGCACCTACACTGACTTCATTGTTAGTAGTCCTTTTAATGGATTCACCTGTAAATAACTGTAAACATTGGTCTCAAACTCAGCTGCACATTGTAATCTCATGGGAAGATTCTTAAACACTTCTAATGACTTAGCTACTCACCAAACCAATTAAGTCCAGATCACTCTGGTTGAGACCCAGGCATCAGTACTTTCTAAAGCTTCTCATGTGACTAGAGAGTACATCTAGGAATAATAACATAGGAGAGTCAGTGTGAGTCTGAACCCTCAGTCTAGCTCTGCCTGTAGATATAACATAACATAAGAGCTTTTGGGGGTACTTAAAAAGAGACTCTGGGAAAGACAGCTTTCTTTAGGACTGTGCTAACCACATCAAAATGGAAAGCACTTGTATCACTGCAATAACTGCTCCATCATTTTTAACACGCAGATGCATGAAGCATCCAGCTCTGTTTTGGGGTGAGGGCAGAGACAACAAGAGGTCCCAGAGTTTGATGGACAGCTCAGCTAAAATGTTCATGGAACAACAGAATGTAACCCAATTTTCCAAAGTAAAAACCATTTCATAAATTCGGTTGGGGATCTCTTCCACAAGAAAATTTGGAGTTATGGTCCCCAAATTGAGGTCCTACAATTTTTTCTTTACTTTTAGGTGATTGCCACAGAGATGTTTCCTTATTTTATGGAGACTCAGACATTTGAATTCAGAATCTGGATCAGATTATCTAATTTTGAAGCCTACCTGAGTAGAATTAAGAAAATATTCTCTTGACTTGAGGAAAGATACAGATTAAAAAAAAAAAAAAAGGAAAAACAAAAAACTCATTTGCAAACTTTTGGTGGCATTTGTTATATTCTTCTTTCTAAACACACTGTTAGGTAATAAATTAACCAACCCATTCAAACTATAGTTATTATTACTTTACAATGAAAGGACTCAACCAGTTGTTTTATACATAGTAACAATATTTATTCAATTGCTACTTTTTTTAATTTAAAATTTGTTTGAGGACATCATTCAATTTCTTTTTAATTTTTTTCTTCCAGATTTATTGAGGTATAATTGACACAAAATTTTATATATTTAAAATGTACAATGTGATGATTTGATACACATATATGTTGTGAAATGATAACCATAATCAGGTTAACACATCCATCACCTCACATATTTGACATTTTGTGTATGTGTGTGTGATGAGAACACACTCTTAGCGAATTTCGAGTGTATGAGCCAGTATTATTAACCGCGGTCACAAAGCTGTACATTAAAATCAATCAATTTAGTAGTTAACATACTCAGACCTCTCAGGAAAGAGATAATATCTACAGACAACAATGAGCTAAATTAGCTTCACAGAGCTAAAACTTCTCATTATTTTTGGTCTCTTCCCTGCTAGGTAGTATCTATTTATTTTATTGTGCGGTTGTTTTTAAATATGTTATTAAAATATGCCAATGCACTTGTCAGGCAGATAGCCTTAATTATATTTTAAAGATAGCTTTCTTTGTAATAGAATCTGGATTTCTGAAGATACAGAGCTTGACTGAAAAACATCAAGCAGAATATGGGATCTTTGGACTTTAAATCATATAGAAAAATAGTCCAGAAGTTAATATGACTTAAGTGTCTTCTATAGTGATTCTCACCTAGTCCTGTGGTTCTCAGAGAGCACCTGGACCAGCAGTATCCGCGTCACTTGGGAGTTTTGGAAATGCAAATTCTCAGGCTTCACCCAGCCCTACTGATCAGAAAATCTGAGGTTGGGACCAGCCATCTGTTTTAACAAGGCTCCTCTGTGATTCTGTTACACTCTGAAGTTTGACGATCTCTGACATAATAAAAGTGCCCCAAAAAGGTACTAGAACAAACATAAAACAACAAAACCAATGACTCTTTCGATGCCTTATTTTATTTTGTTTAGAAAATGATTCGTCTGCATTAAAAGATAATATTTGCCCAGGAAGTTCATTTTTCTCTTCAGTAGAATTAATTAGGGTACCTATCATTCTATTATATTTTTCCGTTATGTGTCAAAGATTCATGACTGGTTTTCAACATCTTTTAAAGTACACTTAAGTGATCATTAATTCTTCACATTTACTTTCAAAAATTCTTTCAAGCAGCAGAGTGTTAGATTTCACGTGTGCTTTACTTACCTCATTGAGATAATGTTACTATAATGATCTCACTTATATGTTGCATAATTAGATCTAATATCTCTCTAATGAGATACACCATGTTATTTGGAACCAGCTGCTCTATCATGGATAGCAAAGGACACTCTACACTAAATTTTCCAAGATATTCAAGAATAATGTTAAGTGGTCATTTTATACAAATTATTTTTCCTCTTTTCTTTAAGAATCTATTTGTTTCTGGATGGATATTAACATTCACAATTACTCTGGGGCGCCTGGGTGGCACAGCGGTTAAGCGTCTGCCTTCGGCTCAGGGCGTGATCCTGCCGTTATGGGATCGAGACCCACATCAGGCTCTTCTGCTATGAGCCTGCTTCTTCCTCTCCCAATCCCCCTGCTTGTGTTCCCTCTCTCGCTGGCTGTCTCTATCTCTGTCGAATAAATAAAAATAAAATCTTTAAAAAAAAAAAAAAACATTCACAATTACTCAAAGAGTAAAGGAGTCAGCTGGCTTTGGCATGAGACATAATACATACAGTTATTTGCTGGGATATAAAAACTCTCCATTATCAAGAAAAAAACAGTTACCTGAGAATCTAGACGAGGGTGCTCTAACTTTTTTGCATTTGCACATTTATAGTATATGTTAAATTCTTATGATATTATAGTTTAAGAAAGAACATTTTTCATATGAAGAATATATTTATTAGGAATGCATGGAGGCTTAAAAATGTGGCAGCCATTTTTTTTTCAGTAACTGCTTATGGATGTTCAATAAATATGAGATGGAAATAAGTACATATATATCTTTGGGGCTTGCTACACCAGTTACTCATATAAAAATACCTATGTGCATATTTAATATAGACAAATGAATACACAATAGACATATGTAGATCTACAAAGTGAACTGCATGGAGCCTACCCACTAGTTTATATTCAATGGTATTCTCATCTCTCTGCTGAAAGTAAATACATGACTATTTATCTAAATTGTATTTGCTTGTTAATGAAACCAGAGCATGCAGCATTTTATGAAAGTGTGGTGAATTAATGGCTAAGATTACTTCACCTCCCTACAGCTTTCTGAGTCTCTACAGAAGAGGAAATTAAGGGAGACAAACTGAACTGTGATGCTCTGGGACTCCCTTGATTCTGCCTGTCACCGTTATAAGCCAGCTCAAGGCCTCGGGGGAGTCTGCCTGTTCGAGCCTTCCTCAGCCAGCCAGACGGTGACGGCCCACTGCTTTTATTCATTACCCTGAATGTAATGCACTAAATTTAACAAGTAACACACTCAGCGGGAATTTATTGGCCTTTTGCAGCATGATTGCAAGGTAGGATATGGATATGGATTCCAATTACTGTTGACACCCAGATAAGAAGAACAAAGCCTATATATAATTATTAATCAAAGTTGATACTTTAAGGAAATGAAAATAAATAAATAAATAAATAAATAACTCTATTTTATTTGAAGCAAATGTTCCCAGGTTGAAAGAACTCTCCGTGGTTACACAATGGTAGCATTCCAATTAAATATAATAGCAATAATAAAATAGCACAGTGGCAAAGCGATCCCGTAAAGCCACAATTTTCACATCAAAATAGCTGTGCGGAGCAGATGTATGGTAGAGAAAAGGCTAACGAAGTCCAAACATAGACTCGTATATGTAAATGAATGGTCAAATAAACAGCAATCTTTCTTTAAGGATTTAGTGTTTTAGTTAGAAAAAAATAATCCATTTAATATTGTTATTCCAGATAATAGATACGAAGCGCTCTATTTGAATATGATAGGAGGAGTGATCGCAAAAAATATGGGGTCACACTTTCATATCTAAAGCACTGGCATTACCTGATCATGAAAATTAAATGCTGTTGGCATACAGATATGTGTGAGGAACCTCAAAGTCCTTGGGTCGTAATGAGAACATGAGAAAAGGAGCTAGAATTTTCACTCACTTTGGGCAAGGGTTTGTTATAGTTATTGTTTGTTTTATTTATAAAGGCCAAAGGAACACAGCACATATAAAGGCATAGGAGAGAGAGAGAACCGGATTGTATTTTACCAGGCTGTATGTGAATGAAAAACGTTAAAAATATAAGGCGTATGAAAACAAAGGGAACATCACCTTCTCCATGATTAACCCAAATGGCCAACTTATTATTGAAATAACAGGCAACATGCATCACTGGTAAAGGCTTGAACTCTCACATTACAAAGAATCATATCCTGGCTTTACTAATTACTAGTACTCTGACCTTGAGCCACTAATTTAATCTCCCTTAGCCTCTTTCCTCAAGTGTAAAATAGGGATGATTATAGTAGCTACCTGTGTTATTATATTGACAAGACTGCATTATATACTTCAAAGTTGCTAAGAAACCAGATTAAATGTTCTCACCATAAAAAAGAAATGATCATTATGGAACATGATGGTGGTGGTAGCTAATGCTATTGTGGTAATCATATTGCAATATACAAATGTATCAAATCAACATGTTATACACCTTAAACTTACACAATGTTATATGTCAGTTACATATCAAAAAATATTTCTGATACATTAGTATGGTTCTGAGCACAAAGTAAAAACTCAATAAATATTAGCAAATTTTATATTATTTAGTATTATTTTAAGCTACTCGATATTAAAAGTTATTAAACCAGGAAACAAATAGCATCATAATCTTTTACACCCAGATAGACATCAGTACAAATCTGAGCTCAAATACTTTTCAATGGAAAGAAGGCGTACTTTTTCTCTGATTAGTTTGGACCTCAGAGTCATAATTTTATGGAAAAGTCCTATCATATAACTGTGTGGAGTTAAACAATGTGCATTTCTGATACTCCCAGTGCTAAGGTATAACCCTGGTTAATGACACCTGCCTTTGAAGGTATATGGTAAAACTGGAGAAAACATATGTCTACGTATATGCACATAGCCTGGCACCAGCCAAAAATGGAGATTTTTTTAAATTTAGGATCTGTAGAGGGACAGTTGTATTTAGTTATCATTGCAATTCCACTTATAATTCATTATCATCCCCATTATTTAGGAAATGAAATGAAGGATGAAATGTTAATTGGTCTGTTCAAGACCACAGAATTAATAGCAAGAGTCTCAACTCACCCTAGGTCAAAGTGAACATAAGTCAGTGTTCTTTCTACTACAGTAACCTCCTTTTGTAGGTGAGAAGGTAAAGGTGGATCACTGAGAAAATATGTTTGTGTGTGTGTTTGTGTGTGTGAAACAGGCATGTGCTCTTGACAACTGGTACACAGTTTGGGTTTTAACAGAGAGTAGGTAGATGAAAATCATTTATGCTGTGCCATGGGTTTCTCTGAGTTTCCTAAGAATGTCATGGAGCTTACTTACTTAAGGCCTTAATTAATTGGTATCCTGAAATAACATTATCTGCAGAAGTATACAAAAGTACTTCTACCCCAATGTGACCTACTGACTGGGGGCTCAGTCTTCATAAAGCCCATAATCCAAAGGAAGCAGTTAAGTGACATGAATTCCATCATAACGATAAAATGATTACTTAGACTGAAAAATTTAACTAAAACTGCCAAAGAACATTTTCTCTCTACAAATGCATATATATCTTAATATTTTTACTATTGAATTCAATCACTTCTCTGGAATAATTATTCCACAGTAAATAGGATCCACATATAAAAGCTGTTCATAAAACTTACAGATAGAAACCTAGTCTTCTGAATCAGAGAAACATGAATAACACTGATTTTAAAAATTAAGGAAAAAGAAATTAAGTCAAATAATACTTAAATCATGAGTAAATGCTTACATTGAATGAAATTCATTGATGAATGGATAAAGAAGGTACGGTTCACACACACACACACACACACGATGGAATATTACTCAACCATAAAAAGAATGAAATCTTGCCATTTGCAATGACTTGGATGGAAAGTATTATGCTAAGTGAAATCAGTCAGAGAAAGAAAAATACACATGATTCAGCTATATGTGGAATTTAAGAAACAAAACAAATGATCATAGGGGAAAGAAAAGAGAGGTGAACCAAGAAACAGATTCTTAACCGTAGAGAACAAACCGATGGTTACCAGAGGGGAGAGGGCAGGGGGGATGGGTGAAATAGGTGATGGGGATTAAGGAGGGCACTTGCTATGATGAGCACCAGGTGTTGTATGGAAGTGGTGAATCACTATATTATACATCTGAAACTAATATGACACTGTATGGTAACTAACTGGAATTAAAAAGAATAAAAGATAAAAAGAATTCATCCATTCACTCATTCATTCAACAATGGTATACTAACTGTCTCCTTTTTGCAAATTCTATGCTAGTACTGAGGATATAGGACACATTCAGCTAGACGAGGCCATGCCCATACAGCAGTGAAGAACAATATGAAACAATCATATAATTACAATTTTAATGAGGATGTTGACTGCAGTGGGAGCCTATATAAGGATTTCAATCTGCTCTTGGGCAGGGGTCAGAAAGAGCTCATTAGGAAGTAACTTAACTTGTGCGAACTTAGTCCTCACACCAACCCAATGAGACCAGGACTACAATCATCATCCTCTTCACAGATAAGAACAGGGAGGGGAAAAAGGCATTAAATATTTTAACAAATCAAACAGTTGGTAAGGGGTAGATCCAAGATCCAAACCCAGGCCATCCGGTTTTAGGTTCTGCTTTTAACTCCTGTGCTAGGGATGTTCATGCGCATTTGTGAGGGGTAATGAGCACACCCCCGAGAGAAAGGTTTATGAGAAGACCCTGAGGTGGACGAGAGCCAGTGCTCTATGTAAGAGCTGCACTGTTCAATAGAAATGTGAGCCACGTATGTAATTTTAAATTTTCTAGTAGCCGTGTTACAAGAAGTAAAAAGGCTGGTGGATACAGCTGTTGTATTCAAGCATAAATGAAAATGTATGTTCACACAAAAATCTGTACGGGAATGTTTATGGCAGTTGAATTCATAATCACGAAAACTAGAACCAACCTAGGGGCCCTTCAGTGGGTGTGTAGTTAAACAAATTGTGGTCCGTCCAACTCATGGAATGCTATTTGGCAACAAAAAGGAATAGATGATTGATTCAGGCAATGACTTGGGTCAATCTTGAGGGAATTATGCTATGGGAACAAAGCCAATTCCCAAAGAATATACCCTGCATGATTCCATTCACATAACGCTTTTGACATGACAAATTATATAAATGGAGAACAGACTAGTGGTTGCTAAAGTTTAGGGCCGGGTGGAGCACCAATAGGGGTGGATGTGGTTATAAAAGTGCAACATTAGCGATCTTTGCAGTGAAGGAATTTCTCTGAATCTTGACGTGGTGGTACCTACATATGTGATAAAATTAAATAGAAGTAAGCACACACACACACACACACACACACACACACACACACACACACACGTACAATTAAAACTAGGGAAATCGGAGCAGGATTGTATCCCTGTCAATATCCCGGCAGTAATACTGTGAGGATAGATATTACCATTGGGCAAAACGTTAGAGAAATGGAACTCGGGATTTCTCTATATTATTTCTTAAAATTACATGGGAATCTAGAATTATTTCAAAATAAAAAATGTTCATTAAAAGAAAGGAAAGAGATTAAGTTTATTTTACTCTACTTAATCCAATGCATCTGAAATACTTCTATTTCAACACATTAAACAATATAAAAATCATGGAGATATTTCTGTATTTCATACTGTCCAATTAGACTAGCCACACTCCAAGTTCCTGATAATCAGATGTGGCGAGCGGCTACCATACTGGGTAGCACAAGCGTTGTGAATACAAAGATAAGTGAAGACAGAGGTTTAAGAGGTAGACATGGGTCAGGTTATACAAATGGCACTTGTGATAAAATCTAGAGTCATTGCAGTGGCCTATAGAACCTGATAGTATAGCAACCTCCTGCTTTCTTTCTCTCTCCCTCGTTCTCCTCAGCCACACTGGAGTCCTTGCTCTTCCTGGAAAATGCCAAGTGTGCTCCAACCTCAGGAACCTTGCTGTTTTCTCTGCCTGGAACCCTCACCTCAGAAGATCTCTCTGACTTTTTTCCACACTAAGAATTGTCTCTGCTCAGATGTCTGGCAGAAGGTGTTTCCTGACCTACTTACATAAAAGAGCCAATTCCACTATTCTCCAATGCTTTCTATCCACCCATTATACTACTTTAATTTTCTTGACAGTACTTACACCCCTGGACATTCTATGTATTTACTTGTTTATTGTCAGTTTCCCACAGAGCCTGGAACAGTGCCTGGTGCACAGAATACATCCAATGAATGAATACTTGCTGAATGAATTGTTTGATGAACAAATTAATTACGTTTAACTCTTTTGTTATTCTCAAATGAACTGCCTGCCTCAAATAAAATATACATTTTCCTGGAATTCAAAAAATGACATAATAAATATCAGAAATTGGGTTAAGTCTCCTGGATTTTTATTTATTTTATTTTATTTATTACTTTTATTTTTTAGTCTCTTGAATTTTTAAAATACAATGCACAGAAGCAATCTCTTTACATCCTAATAAAATAACATCCCAATAAAACAAAATATGTATTTTTTAAGGATCTTATTTATCTATTTTAGAGAAGGAAAGGGGGGAAGAAAGTGTGGGGAGGGGCAAAGGGAGAGACAGAATCACAAGTAGATTCCACACGTGGGGCTCAATCTCACAACCCTGAGATCATGACCTGAGCTGAAATCAAGAGTTGGATGATTAATCGACTGAGCCACCCAGGTGCCTCAAACAACAAGATATTTTTAATATGAAGATTAAACTTTTAAACATTGCCTTTTATTTTTAGAGAACTTATTTCTGATGTAAGAGCACTTAATTTATATTTTGTTCCTATATTCATGATAAATTTATGTACATCTTGTTGTAAAATTCACTTTTCACCAAGTAAATACATTTAGAAATTCTGAAAAATGGTATTCACTATTCCTAAAGGTGTTATCAAAGTCCTTCTAGTACATTGGGCCTTTCTTGACATATCACTTTCTGAGGGAAGCATTGTCCAATAACCCCAATCAAAATTTCTTTCTCTCTTGAACTTCCATCATTGCATCCAATATGTATCTTAATCCAATGCTGATTTCAGTCTACTTATATTAAAAATATTAATGAAAATATTATCACTCTAGGAAGGCAGAAACTGTCTTTTTCTAAGTCACTAATATAATGATTTACACTTCTCAGTTGGACCTAGATAAATATTTGATGAATTGAATGAATTCTGTTTTGTTTTAATAATGTATGCATATATCTAGTCTAGAAGACTTGATAGGGAAATAACCTCTCAAACACAAATTCATATCATCCAGTATTTTTTCCAGAAAAGAACTAATATTTATTAAGCTCCTAAGATACATTAAAAATTTTACATGTGATTTTAGTCCCTATAATATATGGAATATTATTAACTCCATCTATGAAAAAATGAAAGCTCAGAAAAAAAGTATGTCGCTTTTACAATCTTTTTACAATCAAACGGTCTAATGGCTGTTAAATGTCAGGATTCTCTCTGTCTAGCCCTCCAAATCCAAAGTACTATACTACAGTAATACTTCAATGTAGAGATAGCTTCTAGAACTAGTGACACAGGTATCCATTCTGTTACTAAAGTTACCCAAAGTTTCTGAGACCCAGAATACTGATAAATCAGGGCTTACGTACAGAAATGCAATTGAGATATGCTGCGCTTCTAAAACTATATTTCATGTCAGATTAAGGATTGGAGAATTTTATCCAAGAAAATAGTAAATGTTACTGCATAGTGAGGAACTTGGCCTCACCCAAGAGAGGTCTGGCTTTTGTTGTACTTCGCGCCTGAGAGGTTACCTCTAAACCCTTGGAAATTTCTGAAGTGAGAGGAGTCTCTGTTTTTCATGGTGGACCCTCTGGAAAGCCTAGTAAGTCAATCAATCATGCTTATGTAATAAAGCCCCCATAAAAGCTCTGAATGCTGAAGCTCATGTCAGCGTCCCTGTTGGCACTACTACGTGCGTATTGTCACAGACTAATACCAGCAGAGAAACAGGTCCTGAAAACAATGAAAAGGTCACATTTGGAACCCTCCCAAACTCTGCACTATGTCTTTTCCTTTGGCTGATTTTTGGCATCATTTCCCTGCAACAGCTGTTAAGTATAGTCGGTTTTGGTTAGGTCTGTGAGTCTTTCTAGTGAATTAGCAAACATGAGGGTCGATTTGAGAAACCCTGAACATACAGTTGATGTCAGAGGTAAGGGTGGTCTGTGTGGACTCTAACTTTGTAGTTGCACCCCAACTCCTCGGAGTTGGGCTCAAAAATCTTGGGCAGACTGGGTGGTCTGGAAGATTATACCTTTAACTCTGTGTAAATGTATAATACCAATAATACAATACATTTAGAGGTCCTTAAAAATGTACAATAGCATATTAAACATTTGTTGGGGAGAGGAGCATGAAAACTGACCTCAAATATTGAGAGTATTATCAGGTGGGCACATTTGGTATTTCTCAGAGATAAAAATTTGCCTCAATGTAAGAAAGAAATTTCTAAAAATTAGAGCTAGCCAAAGATACCATTAGCTGTCCATGAAAGTAGCAAGCTCCCTACCTTTGAAAATGTTAACTCCCAGCATAGAATGCTATAAGCCAGAGGTATTGTTAAGGGATTCCTGTCTAAGAAGAGAGGGTGGGTGATTTTTAAGATATCTTTAGACTCTGAAATTCTGCAATTTTATGGTCTCTATTTCTTAAAATAGCAACTAATAAAGCCAAGCTTAGGTACTTAGAAGGTCACGGTCTTCAATTTGGTTCTTACAAAAATCTGTAATTTTGTTTAGCTTAAAAATACTAGGGGAAATAAAAAGATGCTTTAGGAGAACACATTTCAATCTATGGAGTGCTGGCTCAAATCTTCCCCATACAGGTTTTTGTCATTATCAGGGTAAATAAGGAATATTTACCTTCAAATATTAATAGAAAGTTTACCTTCTCTGAAAAACCATTCTATCGCCAATACAGAATTTTGATCATATACCATAAGAATTGGTATTCTGTTACAAATCAATCAAACTACAGAAAAGCCTTTTCAAATGAATTATGAATGCATATAACAAAAGCTGAAATTGTCACACAAGAACATAAACTATACACCTAACAATTTAATTCGATGCAAAATATTTTTACATGCACTTCATGAAGCTTTTTCTTCACATTATAACATACCACTAAATGGTGTTCACATCAACAGCTCAGGAAATATAAATTCTGAAGCTTTTTGAGCAATTTCCCATTTCTTTATACTGAACTGAATTTTTAGGTTCTTAACTAAAACTCTCAGAGTACGGATTTTATTGAACCATCAAAAACTAACTTGTTCTTAGGATAAGTCGCATTTCACACATTTCTGTTAATACTCTAATCAGCACAAAGCATTGTCAGAACAAGCAACACAAAAGCACCTTATTTAAGACAGTTAATTTTGTGGACCTGATGTGTTATGAAATATGAAGTAAAGTAATAAGAATCCCACCATTTGAGAAGTGTAATAAGTCCTGGTCCAACCTCACCCAGAGTATCTTATTGCTATTGCTTTGTAGAGATTGTAAGTTTGGGGTTGCCTCAGGTGAACCTTGTCAATTTTTACAACAACCTCATCATTTTGCTCTAAAGGCTCAGCCTGTTTCGGGTTACTAACTGAAACAAGAAAGATATTTTATAAAATAATAATTTAAAAGTTACATATTAGATTAAGGAGCTTAATTAAAACAGAAAAGTCTTTTAAAAATTGGTAACAACGAGGTGTTATCACAAAGCAGCATGTCTACATTCTTACTTTGGGGGCAAAAATAGTAGGAAGAACAGAAGTATAAGAACCGGGTCATAGACTCCCGCATTTCATTTTGTAGATTTATGTAACTTCCCGGAAAAACCTCTCCAATTCCTGATATGGTAATAAAATAGATCCAGGGAACCTTAGAAATTGAAGAGAACTCATTAAGATAGCATAGTTCTCAGAGTCTAAGTAAGATATTCTTGAACATTTTTATGATAGAATGTGGGTCTAATTTTAGTGATGTATTATTGAATAACTGGAGTATTTTATACATGATATCATAGCTTTGAATTAAAAGCACCCACACAAATGGAAAACTAACTCTAATTTATTTACCCCCAACAAATATATAGTGGAAAGATATATCCTTTTCCTATCTGGCAAGGGAAATTAGATTAGAGTTCTGTATAATGAGATAACTATAAATTAAAAGTCCTTTATTTTCCAGTTTTTTTTTTAAATAAGAGGAATTAAAAAGGCAACTGGAAAGGTGGCTATTTAAAAATCCGTACATTTCTGAAAGCCCATAAACAATCACATACTTTTATTTCCATTCCTAAGAATACACATACACTTTTGTTTTTAAAAGACAGTTGAGGGGCGCCTGGGTGGCTCAGTCGGTTAAGGGTCTGCCTTCAGTTCAGGTCGTGATCCCAGGGTCTTGGGATTGAGCCCCGCATTGGGCTTCCCTGCTTGTGAGAAGTCTCCTTCTCTCTCTCCCTCTGCCCCTCCCCCCACTAGTGCACACTCTCTCTCTCTCTCTCTCTCAAATAAGTAAAATCTTCATAAAAAAATAAAACACAGCTGAGATTTCATATCACATCTTCATATTTTTATCTCGACTTGGCATTCTAGCACAGTGCAAGGATGTACCATCTACTTGGAGTAGGCCGAAATAGTTCACATGCTCCACCAGAAGATAATTCTGATGCATTGAGCTGCCCCTGAAATCTAGTCCATATTACTCTTCTCTAAAGTTCTTATAAAGCTAAGAGTCACCACCAGTCTGGTTCTAATACAATATTCCTCATTCTTTTCTGAGAATACTGAGTATTATTTTAGATTAGAGAAGTTCTATATATATGCCTTGTAGTTGTTTAAGGACACTTTCCCTAGAATTTCTCCGTAATTTAGTCCAATTTCAGATATATAAGTGAAATAATCCATAGTTTGATATTCACTAGGGTAATAGTGCTCAAACTTGCTCGGTTGGTGGAATCACTGATTAAACTGCTCTTTTTGAAATACCATAGTGTATTAGGGCACCTGGGTGGTTCAGTTCGTTAAGTGTCTGCCTTTGGCTCAGGTCATGATCCGAGAGTCCTGGGATCGAGTCCCGCATCAGGATCCCTGCTCAGTGTGGAGTCTGCATCTCCCTCTCCCTCTGCCCCTCCCCCGCATGTGCCCGCACGCGTGCTCTCTCTCTCTAAAAGAAATAAATTAAATCTTAAGAAAAAAAAAAAAAGAATTATGTCAACCAAATGCCATGTGTGGCCCATGTTTGAATTCTCATTCAAACAAATTAACAGTAAAAAAAAAAAAAAAAGACAATCAGGAAAATGTATATACTTATGGAATGTTTGATGATATTAGGAAACTACTGTAAATGTTTGTGGGTGAAATAATGCTATTATAGTTTAAAAAATACTGCTCTACTTTTAGGGATATATACTGAACTATTTATCAATGCATGCATATTATATGATGCATGGACTTGTTTCAAAGCAATCCGGGAAGTTAGGAATGAGTGAATGGTGGGTATAGAAGAAACCAGTTTGGCCATAAATTAAATAAAATTTGAACAGTTGGAAATATATCTGAAGGAAATGAAATCACTATCTCAAAGCTATATCTACACCAGTATGCTCATTACAGCATTATTCACAATAGCCAAGATATGGACATAACCTAAATACCTGTTAACTGATGAAAATGTTACATACATATATATTATTCAGCCATAAAAAAGAAGGAAATCCTGTCATTTGGAACATCATGGATGAACCTTGAGGTCATTATGCCAAGTGAAATTAGTCAAACAGAGAAAGACAAATACTGTATGATCTTACACGTGGAGTCTAAAGCAACCAAACTCACGAAAACAGATTGTAGGTTACTGGCTGTTAGGGGTTGAGTAGTGGGGGTAAATGAATGATGGTGGTCGAAGAGTACAACATACCAGTTATAAAATGAATAAGTCTCGGGGATTTAACATACAGCATGGAGATGGTAGTTAACAATAATGTATCATATACTGAACAATTGCTAAGAGAGTAGATCTTAACTCTTCTGGTCACAAAAAAAAAAAAAAAGAAAAAAGTAACTATGTAACTACACAAGATGATGGATGAGTTGACTAACCTTATTGTGGTAATCATTTCACAATATATTACATAATGCTATATGTCAAATATATGTCAATATAGTTGGAGGGAAAAGATGTCAATTCTCCCCCTCCCCCTCCAAATAAAGTTGAATAGTTAAACCTCTATATGTGTGATGGGCATGTAGAAGTTCATTATGCTATCCTAATTTGTATCTATTTGGAATTTTCCATAATGGAAGTTTTTTTTTAAAAAAAACTGATTATCTAAAATATATTTCCATTAATATTAGTATAAATGGAAAACCAAAAGAAAATACAGCAGAAAAATACATATGGAAGCACTCATTAGAACAGAAAATTCAGCTCATTTAGAAATATTCGGGGGTTGGGGGGAATTCTGACCAGGGTTTGTGCTGAGGTATTTGTCAAAATGAGTCTTCTAGAACAGAGGGCACTGAAGAACCAGAGCAGGAAAACCGCCAAAAAACCAATATATCTGAATTATGTGCTAATAGAAGCAAAGAGAAAAAGATTTAGATTAACTAGAAGGCTGAAAGGAATACTCTCCTTCTTACCTTATTTCACAGACCAAATGCTAAGTCGTACCTTTCACGGAAGTACAGAAAACTTTATAGATTGAAGAGAATGAGTAGAGGAAACCAGAGGGTAAATAATTCAAAAAACACTAATATTGTATTCACTTTTATTGTATTGTCTTTTCTCTGAAATACTGAATGTTTAGACCTCAGCTGCATGTTAATCACTTTAAGGGTCCATATATATTTTTTCACCAATCCTTTCAGATTAATATCTATTTTGGTGCCTGGTTACCCAAACCATTGTCAATATTTTGCCTGCTGTTTCACTTGTTTTCTCCAACTGGGACTGAACTCTATGGTTCATGGTCAAATAATATAAGACATTCATGTTACTAATTCAGTCTGAGGGTTTGCATCAAAACTTGAGTGAAACCTTTACCCTTTTGTTGCCCCATTCCTGGTCTTGAATTAATTGGAGTGTGTTTGTTTGGATTATAGTCAAATTGAACCCGCTATTCAATCGATAATTGAACTATGCTCCTGAGATGAGTTCTGTTTAAAACTGAAGGAAAATAACACAGCTTGACCCTTGTGAAGTGTTATGAAGAGCTGGAGTCAAGTGGAGACCTCTTTCATTCTGGTTGGAGGATGTTGTTGCTATCTTAACCTTATGCTGGGCAGAGTCATGAATAGCTACATAAAAATTCCTTTATCTTTGTTGTTTCAATGTCAAGAGGCCTTATTAACACAAAGACATTAAAACTGGGTTAAGTCTGTAGCTAAACATTTAATTGTAATGCTTATAATAACCTAAACTAAGAAGACAAGAGCTGTCATTACTGAGCATGTATTTTAACCAAACATCAGGCTAAGGGCTTTATATACAGCATTAAATTTATAGACTTTTTCATTATTTATCGATTAGCATTCCAAGAGATCATCCAGCCAGTTGCTCCCATCAAACTCACCACTTTTTGCTCCAGACATTGTAATGGCAGTGAGCAAAATTATTGCAGCTTTTAAATATGTATCCTGCTGTGGGCTGGAGCCAGCTCATACTGATTCAGGAGACTATTCTGTGCATCTTTCCCCAACTCCAAATTAAGTGACATCATATTTATAGTTTAAATGGCCATGATGGGAGAATTTACACTACAGATATTAGTAAATGTCATTATTTTCCCCCAGAGAGCCAGTTGTTAGACATTTACTAAAACACCACTCTATGTATCCTTCTTGCATTTTCCCATAAATGGAAATGTCATTTGGAGGGTCTAACAGAGCCCAGTTAGCGCTACTGCAGTAACAGTTCAAGTCAGGACTGACTTTGAACAAGTAAGGGGAGAAGGGAAAGAAACTAGTTATCAAGAGAGTTTCACCACCAGCCATTCCCCAATTTGTTTGATTTCTTGAAAGGACCAGGTAAGATAGTCATGATCCTTTGTGCATTCTTTCAGTACCTTGGTGGGAGAAGGCGCTGGGGGAAGACTCTCCACATTGGGGTTAGCAAACTACAGCCTGTGTGCTAAATGTAGCAGGCTTCCCGTTTTTGTAACATTTTATTGGCGCACAGACACACCCACTTGTTTACGTGTTGTTTATGGCTGCCTTCACACCTTAACAGAGGTGATGAGCAGTTGTCACGCAGACTGTATGGCCTGCAAAGCCAAAAAATATTTACTCTCTGGCCCTTATAGAAGATGTCTTCCAAAATGACTGGGGTTGTGATATATTTGAGAAATGATGTCTTAGTTGGAATTTAATTCTTGCAAGGAGGAGGTAGAAATAAGCTCAGTTTCCTGGCTTTTCTTGCTTTACCTTCATCTAATGAAGGTAGTCCCAGGAACATAAGCTATGTCCCTAAATTTTATTGTATCTACTCATTCAATTTCATCATGTGGTGGAAGAGTTCATTCATTATGTCAAGAACACTCATTATTGTTCTCACATAGACTGGGATACCCAGACCCTCTACCTGGATCTCTTCATTCAATTATTCATTCAACAACTATTTATTAAAGGCTACTAGGATCCAGCCTACTAGGTCCTAGGCCCTGGAGGTATACTCATCAATAATCAAAGCTCCTGTCCATATGGGGCTTATACTTTAGTAGGAAAGGCATATAATGGTTTGCATGTTGTCTAATATTATACCAAGCCATGATAAGCATTATGCAGAAAATTTAAATCAGGAAAGGTGCTGGAGAATGAATGAGGTGCTTTTCAAGATGTTTATGAAAAGAAAGCATTTCTAAGGAGGTGACATTTGAGCAGAGAGACCAGAATAAAGTAAAGGAGTGAGCCATACATTTCTGGCAGAAGGAACAGCAGAGGCTAAGGCTCTTAGTGGGTGTGTGCTCTAGTGGGTGTGAGAAAAAGCAAGGTGGAGAATGAAAAGGGAATGATGATGTCAGCAAGGTAGGCAGGGGCAAGATCATATAGGACCTTGTAAGCACAGTGAAAATTTTGTATTATATTCTAATTATGTGGAAAACCGTTGGTACGTTGTGACGAGGGTGCTGACTTCAAGTGATTTGCCTTGTAGATTAACATCCTATCTCCTGTGCACAGTAGAGACCACAGTGGGCAGCATGGGAAGAAGAGCAGTTACAGGGCTATTCCAGAAATGCAGGCAAGGGATGACCTGCGTGTATAGGGTCTAGGGGTTACTGGGAACCATGAGAAGATAGTTAAAATGATTTGGATTGAAAATGCTTGTAGACTTCTTAAGTCTTCTTTATAACTGAGTGCTAATTTAGTTCTTACTACACAGTATAGAGAGTAGGGAAGAATTCATGCATTTATTCAACAAACACATTGATGATTAATAAGAGAATAATAGGTTCTATGTACTTGAGATCAGAGGTCGAGAGAAGTTCAGTTGAGTGGATGGTAATTGGCAACAACTGCATTCCTCATCTGTCAACTATATCTTAGTTCATACAACCCCCCCCCAGACTCTGACCCCAATGCCCCCCACACTGCATTCACGGGATACTCCAGGCCCATGGCTGCTCGTACTCAGGATATCTGAGGCTGCTGCAATCCAAGATTCTCTTTTCATCTAGAGTTTGAGAATGGAAGAAATGGATTAAAACAGAACATAGTTCTGTGTGCACACGCACGTGCACACACACATACACACACGTATGCTAGTTCCAATGTACGACTGTTGAAACTTGTAAAGTCGTGCCTTTTATAAATTTTACCTATCTCTTCTGACACAGTTATGTTATTCTTCAGCCAACTAAGCTATGGAATTTCTTTAATTAATGTTTTAATTATGGTGGCCTCACCTGTCCCTTGTTCCTTTCTTATCCTTTCATTGTGAGATTTTAGGTGAAATGTACCAAAATTTTTGAACAGATTTTCTTGATGGTCTTTCTTATTGTTTGACATAGAGAGACGTATGTTCTCATATTAACCCTACAGCTCTCCATGTTGCAATGGGTACTATGAATTCAGTATCTGTTCCAAAAGTTATGCTTCTTTCTTTGTCCTAAACAAAGGGCAGATCTTTGGTTTCCTAAAGCAGCAAGATTCAAGCCCTGAGTGAATATTTGGGGACTTTAGTAGAGTGGTGGCATTTTTCCCTGTAACATAGACCTGCCTGTGACTCCAAAGGAACCTTTCAAAGTCAGCTAAAATCTAGGGTTTACAAAAAGGAGAAGGAGGGCATGAATCAACTGACAGACAGTTCTCGAAGCCAAGAATAAGTGTACCAAGCTAATATTCTTGAGAATATGGTGAGAATATGGTTTTTGAAATCTAAAAACTGTGGAATCCAAATTGCAACACAAGGCACATTGATGTGACTGAGAAATTACTTAAAAAACAAGGAGATGGTAATGGCTATGGGAAGTTTTATATGGTAGATGTTATATATAAATATGTTAAGTATACATGCCATACTGTTGATGTATTTTTAATTCTGAAAATGCCCTAAGTGTACAACCTTGACCATATTTTCCTTGGTGTTATCATGAAGACAAAAAATAAAATGGAGACACGGTAATCCTCTCCAAGGTGTCAGTGAGCGGCCCTGGACTTCCTCCGCCTCACAAGCGAGGCTTCGGGGGGTGCCTCGGGAGCTCGGGAAGGGTTAAAGTTTTGTCTGTGACACTGAAATTGAGGCCAGCTGTAGGTCATATTCACGTCCCAGTCACAGGAAAATGAACCTGTGAGACAGAACCTAATTATCTGCTAAACCAAAAGCCAGTCTCAGTTCAATAACTTACGACAGAGCTAGCAGCCAGATATAGTGTTACCATGGCAACGCTGGAAAAAGCTCCACTGCGGTTGAGAATAAGGAGGAAAAGAAGGAGACTGTAACCCTAAATGTGCTGTAGCCGTTTGATCTCAGACAAGTGGTCTGTCTGGAAAACCAGGTTATTCTATACATGTCTACCATTGTCTATTTGCTTTAATATCTGCTACAATTACTGAAAAGGAAAACGCAATCACAATGTCCTCTGGGCTTAAAAATAACCCACCAGCAAATGGCTAACTGGGAATTAATTTTAAAGAAAAACACATAAGCTTCCTCTTTCTCCTCCTCCATGCCATCCCCAAGTACAGATAAAGCAGGACACAAAGGGTGGGGATTCTTGAAAACCTCATCATTGTAATGAATGAGTTCTGTGTCCATAAAATGCACTGTCATCCTAGTTGCTTCTTATTCCCGAATGCTGAGATATTTTTGAGAGAAAACTTTGGGGGAATTAAGCAATAATATTTGCTTTTTGAAGGGGTGGGAGTAGAACTGGAGAGTAAAGAAGAACTAATTTTTCCTTGTGAACTCCACCTAAACTTTCAAGTGAAATAATTTCCTGGAATATCGAGTTAGGAAGAATCCAACATTAGAGGGAGATAAAAGCCCTGACAGGTTGGTCATTTTTCTTCTTGCCAGTTCATCTTTGCAGTTTTTTCTGGAACAGCACTGGATTTCTGAATTTAAGAGATGATATAACTTATGCACATAAAAACTTCAGAAGCCCAGTTATCATGGATACTGTGCAAACGGCATCTCACTGAAAATATTTGCAGAAGCAGCAAGAGCTTACCGTAGAGTCCTACTTGGAGGAGAAATTCAGAAGTGCCTTCCTTTCCCTCTCTCCTTTCAATCTTTCCCAACGGAGACAAATCATGCTAAAGCTTGTCAGTTACAATTATTGGATTTCACCATATTTGACAATTTTGATATGCCATTAATGATGTAATAAGACACATCTAGCACATTATCACTTGGGCTTGCTATCCAGTTGCAATGCCAAATTTGAATCACATAGATATGTATGTATAAATATATAGATACAGCAGTGTTTCTTCATGTATAACTCATAAACATATTGGGTTTGGAATATGGACAGGAAGGAATATGGAGATGAATAATATCCTCTTCATATGCATGAATAACTTCGCAGTAATGCAAATGAGAAAACACAAAATGGAAAGTAGGTTTCTTCTAGCAGAAATATGACTAAGAACGTAGCCTGAAATTTGCCAATATATTAGAGTCACTTATAATGTCAGTGAATTTTCTTTGAGATGGCACTTCTTTTAAAAACATTTTACCCTACTCTATTATATTTTCACTGTATAATTACATAAGTCCACAATTTCAAATTTCCTTAAACTATCATGATGCATGAAAAGGAACTTTAGGATTTTAAGAAGATAAAAAGTGGTAGTAGTGGAGCGGTGGGGGGAGGGGAGGCAAGACAGAAAAGCAACATCAGAAGGCAAAATGAATTTTCTGATTAATTTCCAGGTAGAAGTAACCTAACCTCTGCTCCTGACCCTAACTTAATTCCTTTTCAAGTAAATGGAAGCCAGAAAGTATACCCTTTCCTAAGACAGATGTTTCTGACATCTGATTATTAAAAGGGTCTTATTAGTTGCAAAGATGCCAAAAATACAGTCCAATACACTGTTTGGATCCTATTACTCCTAATATAAATAAGTTTTTCTTTTAATCTTTCCACTTAGATGAATTAATTACTTAGAAAAGAAAATGAAGCAATTTTATCAGAAAAGCATCTGAAAAAGTTATTGATTTAAGTGCTTTTACATTTTAGCCTTATCACACATGATTAGCTTGCAGATATGAGCTTAATAATGATGCAAACCACCAGATTTCACTGGATTCTCTGTTGCACTTGAATTCCCAGAAAAGATATTGGAAGCACTGACAAAGAAATAATACTGTTTTTCTCACGATGTTCCTTTGGACAATCTTTCTAAACTATTGCATTGCACATTTTCTTTAAAAGCATCAATCTTTCCAGTATTTTTGCGAATAGGTATGCTTGCATTTTTGTTTGTTTCTAATTATGATCCTAAGATCCATCCATAGATAAGAATTGTGTGAAACATATGCCCCATCCAGTACTAAGGCATTGATATGTTCAATTAACATTAACCAAACACAATAAAATAAATTGTAGCTGCAAGTAAGTTTACAAATTAAAACTAAGCTTATAGATTAAAATAATCTGCTTTCCATATGGAAAGTACTCAATGCGTTTGTTGATTGAATGAATAAAATAAATAAATGAGACTATCTGCTAAGGACTAAAATAGACTAAAAGACTAAAAAGTCTTTAAAAAAACTTAAAAAAAAAAGGCAGACTAAATCATATGCTACCCTTGGATAAACGACTGTGAATGAAAAAGGGTCCAATTCTCAGAAGTTCTAAATTCATTCGCTAGGAAGGAAAAAGAAAAGAAAGCCTAGAAATACGGTTATCGCTATTGGCTCTACCATTTTTAAATGGACTAGAACATTCTGGAATAGATAAAAATTAAGTATATAATAAAGGTGGCACTTCACATCTTTGATTAGAATCCTACTTTCTCCCCATTAAGGCTACTCACTATTTTCTGGTCTTCACTAACCTCTGCTAATGTGTCTCTTTGGGTGCTGGTCTTTCACCTTTGAAAAATTCAAGAAATTCTTCCCTCAGCAGTAAAACTATATAATTCTGCTCTCAAAAAATCCAGCCTGCTGGACTCTACACATTGGTCTAGCTGGTGTTTTGGGTGCTCTGAAATTCCACAACATCCTCCTTCTGTTGTCAACTATCTCCTTGATGCCCCTTGTGGAAAAGGAAGCTTCTCCAGATTCCTTCCATGCCCTGCTGAAGGACTTTCTTAGAAGATGGTGCTGGGGGGCGCCTGGGTGGCACAGTGGTTAAGCGTCTGCTTTCGGCTCAGGGCGTGATCCCGGCGTTATGGGATCGAGCCCCACATCAGACTCCTCTGCTATGAGCCCTTCTTCCTCTCCCACTCCCCCTGCTTGTGTTCCCTCTCTCACTGGCTGTCTCTATCTCTGTCGAATAAATAAAAATTAAAAAAAAAAAAAGAAGATGGTTCTGGGCAGAGGTTTAGAGGGGAAGGGTGCAGGTTCAGACTCCCTCTAGTTCTTCCCTGATGTCATTCCTAAAAAGCATTTACAAAGCTGCCTCCCCAGGATTCCAAGTGGGTAGTGACCATAACCCCTCTGGACTTTATGTCTTCTTTATACTTATCTAACGGGAATCTGTTACCCACTTCCCTCTCATAGAAGCTCCAACACCAGGAGCCGAATATGTGCCGCTCTTCATCTACACTCATTTCTCCCCCTTTCTCTTGTACTCTAGGCTGGCTCCTCACTGCCCACAGCCTAGAAAGTTTCATGTTGTCCTTGGTGATGGGAAGCTACCTCTAGCTCATATCCTGAATGCTCTTCTCCTTTATAGTTAGCTTTTAAAAATTCTATGATCCAGGTCTCCAGCATCAGTTTAATATTTCTGGCCATGTCCTTTAGGGATTAAAAATAAAGCCATTTTCCTCTCAAGACCTTAGCTCTTCCAAAGCAGAACAATTTGTTTTGAGCTAATTGTATTTGGTGAAAGTTTTTGAAAACGTAATCTACTAGACACTTTAAATCTTCTGTTGACTGTGTTTCTTGATTGTGTCTGCCCTCCCTATAAAGTAATAAACGTCATTGATTAAATGAACAGAGAAAAATAAAGCAACAAGCATGATTTGGGGAAGGAATCTCCCTGGTTGAAATTTTCTAGCTATCATTCCCCCATACAATTAATCATGGCCCCATTAATTCTATCTTCTTAAGTATTCCTCTGATCCCTCCTTGTCTGTCCATTTCCACTGCCACCCTTTTCTTTCAGGACATCATTCTGTGTCCCAATTAATGTCCCAAGGGAATCGTTATATATAATTATATAAATAGTATCATCAGAATACTATTTATATTAGGGAAAAAAGGATGGAAGAAAACTCATTTTATACTTTCAAATGGACTAGTTAAATAAATAAATTATACTGAAGTAATAACATAATTATCATATGCGAAAATTACAATATGTGGGAAAGTATTCATTTGGTATTTAACAATTAAAAAGCAAGTTATGGGGCGCCTGGGTGGCACAGCGGTTAAGCGTCTGCCTTCGGCTCAGGGCGTGATCCCGGCATTAAGGGATCGAGCCCCACGTCAGGCTCTTCCTCTATGAGCCTGCTTCTTCCTCTCCCACTCCCCCTGCTTGTGTTCCCTCACTCGCTGGCTGTCTCTATCTCTGTCGAATAAATAAAATCTTAAAAAAATAAAAATAAAAATAAAAAGCAAGTTAGACATGATTATGAAAATATTGAGTGTATGTGTGTGTAAGAGGGAGAGAGAGACAAAGAGAGGGAAAGTATGAGTATATACTATATGATAATACGAGTTACCTTCTGAGTGATGAGATTAATATGCTTTTTTGCTTTTTTATTTGTCTAGCATTTCAAATTTTATAAAATAAGCTCTTGTTATCATTGTGCAGGTGGAGTTTAATTTATTTTGTAAATAAAGTAGATGTCTTTACAATAATGTGAAAATATTTTTATTGACTTAAGATGGTTTGAGACTACTAGGTTTAATAAAACTGGACTAGCAGGTTTAACTCCTTTCACAGCCAGTAATATTATTTTTCTAGTTGCACATAGAAAAAAATCATTATTTTCAGCAAATGAATCACTTGAGGAGGACAGGAATTTGAAATGAGATCTGTTTTCATAAAATAATGTTATAAAGCAATTTCTACCTCTTTCCAATCAAAATATATTATTTAGGCTGAATGCTGAGATATTATGATTTTATTTCATTAATTATTGAAAGCTGCAAGATTGTTTATGATCACTATGACAGAGATTGCTAGTTTTCCTGAAATATCTGTTCTCCTCATTTTCCTCTAATTTTTAGCTGAGTGAATGACTACCCAGAATAAAGTCTACATTTCTATGTGCCCATTCCCCCAAAGCTTCGGGGAACTGATGCCTAAATTCTAAGGGTATAGTGGAAGATGTATATAAAAGTTCCAGAAATTATCTTTAAAAGGAAGAGCAGTGTCCTTTTTTTTTTCTCTTCTTTTTCCTATTGACTGGAAGTAAACAACTTGGTGGAGCTCCAATGGTCATCCTGAGATTACCCGGGAAATGCAAGTAATTTAAAAAGAGCATCAAAATAGAAGCAGCATAGGTTCCTGACTTCAAAGTACTCGACAAGGCTTCCAGGAGAATGATTTTTGAAGATATGTAACCAACTCCAAATTTTCCATGATTTGTTTTACATCTACCTTTGGATGTCACAATCACACCATAAATCCAACATGTCTGATATCAAAGCTCTATTAACTGAAATGAGAACTAAGGGGAATCTGACGCTGGTTCACAAAGGGATTACCATGATTCTCATTCTTCTAGTGTCAAAAGGTGGAGAAATTTAGTGTCATCTTCTTCTCCTTTCTTCCTTGCCACAATTTGTATCCCCATGCAATCTACTCAATCATTAAGGCCTTGTATAGTCAAAAGATTTCTCACATTTTCCTCCTCCTTTTCACACTATGGGTAGTGGTCCTTAATTTTGGGATGGTTTAGTCTCTGTAGAGAATCTTATAAACACTATTCAATCATTTCTTCCAGAAAAATGTATATCCACTCAAAATATCTCATGTAATCTCATGGAAACATAAAACCTCAAAAGGCCAGGGACATGTGGACCCCAGGTTAGGAACCTCTGGTTTAGAGGATTTTTTTGTTTCTTCTTGTGTCTAATTATCCCCAATATCTTCTTTTTTTTTTTTTTTTTTTAAAATTTTTTTATTTTTTNTTCGACAGAGATAGAGACAGCCAGCGAGAGAGGGAACACAAGCAGGGGGAGTGGGAGAGGAAGAAGCAGGCTCATAGTCCAAGAGCCTGATGTGGGGCTCGATCTCATAATGCCGAGATCACGCCCTGAGCCGAAGGCAGACGCTTAACCGCTGTGCCACCCAGGCGCCCCCCCAATATCTTCTCATTTCAACATTGTCTATCCAACTATTTCTCAATTGGAGTGTTAGTCAATCATCTAGAACATTTTATAGAACCCATCTGCATAGGCTCTATTCCAAACCTAATGAGTTGGAATTTATAGGATAGCAAGAGTGGTGTATCTTCATACGTAGTTTTGATATGTCCTCTGGGCTAAAGTCTTAAGTTACACTGACCTCACACTAATCTTGCATCTTTCATCCTTGCATCTCTCCCAAAACTCTTTAAAGGGTTCCCAGTGTCTACCACACTGTGGAAGGGCACAATTACCAGAACAGCCCCTGTGAGCACTGTAGGGCTTCCTTCAGCTGATCTTAGCTAACCCTTTAATAGTCATTTTATAAAAATATACCCAATCTTCCAACAAAACTGAAAGCCAAAGATAGCCCATTGTTTCTGTTCCTGCGCATTTGTACATAGTTCATATTCCTCCTGAAATTCAGTCCTCCCATCCCTTCTTCTAGAAACCCTTTCTGTCACAGAGCAGCTAAATACGGCCTCTTCTAGGGATTTTTTTCTTGATTCTCAATAACTAAGCAAATATTTCCCACAAACATTTCAAATCCCAAAGCATTGTGTTTTTGTATTCTTTCTGGATCTATCACATTATGAATTGATGACTTTTTTTTCTTAGTTTTTCTTATTTTCTCATGAGAACATAATATCCTATGAAGAAAGACTTAAAGCTTCATTTTGTGTTTCCCACATACCTAGATCAGATTCTTATTTTGTATAGATAATGAAAGAAAGGATGGATGAGTAGAAAGATGGATAAAAAGATTTAAGTTTTAGAAGTCTCCTGTTTATAATAATCTGTAACTCTACTTGTCCGTGGGGCATTGCCAAATAATGAGTTTAGCAATCAAAGTATTCCTGCTTAGAAGTAAGATTTGGGACAAAATCAAAGGTTAATAATGAAGATGATAAAGAGAAGTCATTACCAGGCATTGTGGTAATCTCTCCGCACTGGAGAAGACACAGAGAAGTGATGCCCAAATTTTACATTAATAATTGTGTTTAGAAGATCTAAGGTTCCATTGAGTTTGGATCACTCTTGTGGAGGAAGCAAGCAAAAGTATAAGGAAGCAGAAATTTCTTTCCCTATATGGTTTTAAAGACACTATAGTGTTCGTCCAAAGGTGGAAGACATCGCACAGTAGGTTAATTTTTTAAAACATTCAATGCCAAGCTCCTAAAATATCTAAAAATAACTTTTTTTCATACCAGTCAAGTGTGGCGTTATTTCTGTGCTGCCTGGGTTGAATGTTCAAAATCATTGAGGCAGAGTTTAATGCTTCATGTACCTATTACAGTTAAATGCATGCTATTCCTTATTGACTCTAGCATATCTAAACCTGGTGTTTATGTGCAAGAATATAAAAGTACAAATACTAGGCTTTGAGACCTGCTTGATTGAAGTTCAAAATCACTCCATAAAAGACATTATATATTATTAAATAATCAAAGGTTAATCTATGTGTGTACACAGCTTTTTCTTTAAATCACAGAACATTCTATAATATTTTTACACAATCAAA
The DNA here is from genome assembly GCF_002007445.2 of Ailuropoda melanoleuca. Taxonomy (NCBI): domain Eukaryota; kingdom Metazoa; phylum Chordata; class Mammalia; order Carnivora; family Ursidae; genus Ailuropoda; species Ailuropoda melanoleuca. Next base: position 25,434,217 of record NC_048218.1, read on the forward strand.
TAGCTCTTGCTATTACTGCTGTTACTGCCATTTTTTAAACTATCAGTATATCATGGTTAAAATAAACTCTGGCTTATTGGTGATTGTTTTTTCTTATATAAAATTTTAAAATCAATTTTTCCATTTTGAGATTGAAGAAGGAAATAAGAATGTGGTTCTATAGCTAAAAGGAGCAACAGTATGACTAAAATAATCCTCTGATGATCATGAGACTCCCAAATAGGTCTCAAGAAGACATAAGAAAAGGCTTGGAGTAGTAACCCAAGATTTGTGAAATGAAATTGATTTCCATTCAAATCAGGTCTTTTACTCTTCTTGAAAATGTCAAGGTGTCAGCCTTGGCCATTACAAGGCTGTGATTTATAGTTGAGACAAAGCGATAGTACCAGCTGACTGTCTGGAAAGGCTGGCGATGACAGCCATTGCTTTTCTTAACCAATCAGCAAGCCTTAACTAAAACCCTGGTCTTTCCCCCTCCATCTTGATAAGAAAATGCTAAAATACAATCTGGAAAATTTACTTGGTGGGAAATAAACAAGCGTTGTGGGAGGAAGTAGGTATCGTACTTCCACAGAATAAATAACAAACATTATTTATGGTAATCTATATTTCAGACGTTTAGAAATATATTCATAATAGGAGCATAAACGGATGTTCCAAATATGACAACTTATTTTAATATACTGGAAACCACAGCATAATTTTGTAATTTGATTAATTAAGAAGAAGAATTGTGAGTGTTAAAATCAATTTTCAAACTCTCCAAATTATATTTATAGCATTGCTCATCTGCATCACAAAAAAAACCCAAAATGTTTTGCATTAGAATCATTATTCATAGTAAATTGATCTTTTTCTCATTGATAAAAATCCCTTAATAGTAGTTCTTGATAGTAAAATGTTTAAAACTGCCCAGGTCATACCATGATAAACAACCAGGCTGAGAAGAACAAGCATTTAACACCCTAATCGTATAAAACCATATAATGGCTACAATTGTATACCGATATAATTATATCTATATAATTATATATACATATATAATACATATATATAATCACATAGTAGACACAATTATATACAGATATAATTATATATCTCTATATAAATATAGCCAAATAAGTTGCCCTATCTGTACATAATTACAGCCATTATATAATTTTATATGATTAGGATGTCAGCAACATAAAACTCCCTAATATCAGAGGTGAAAGTGGAAGGGATATAAAATTTTCTGTAACAGAACAGCCTAAACATATGGTGGCCAAGGATAAATACTGGACTACAGAATATAATCACTGTGCCTTCTTTGCCAAACTCCCATTTCTAACGATCCTACATAATTTTTAAAATGTCAAATTCCCAAATGAATCCAAATGCTGACTTTCCTGATATATGCCATGTATTAAATGATCATGGAAAATGTTAATAAAGTGTAATTATCTCCAGGATACTCAAGGTTGCAATTTGCTGGTGCAGATGTTTTATAGTTATAGTGCTGTACAGAGCACATTTGGACTAAATAAGTTAATACTGCCTGTATGTTCATAGGCTCCACTAAGTTTAGCAAGACAAACATATTTGATAGAAGCCTATATCATATCACTATGCTAAGCAATTTAGAAATTTGTAGTGGTTGTTGGGAACCTTGTTATATTTTGCCTGTTGGAACTTCCTTCACCTTCTGCCATAGACATTAACCTTGCTATGTTAGTCTTGCTCTGCTTCCCTACACAGGCTGTCCAATCTGAGTAACTCTTATCTGGAGACCAAAGTAGCTCCAAAACAGAACCAATCAGAGCCTCTGTGAGAAATGAAATTGATGGAGGGGTAGAAAGAACATTTTCATTTTTTCCTTCTAGAACCACGGGCTCTAGGAATGATGTATGGTGCAGTGGCCATCTTTGTCATCACATAGAGAGAATGTGAGAGAGATTGAGAGGGAGAGGGAGTGGAGAAGAGGACCTGTATAGAAGAGGAGAAGGGGAGTAGCAAGAGGAGGTGGGGGGCGGGGGTCCTGAGGGCAGGGAGATGATGGTGATAGACATACAGCTTCCTAATTTGAGCTCAGTTTTGAGCTTTTGATACTGAAAGGGTCTGACTAACGCAGTGATTTAATCTAAGGCTATTCTTTCCTACCCCTTTGACTCAAAGAGTCCCCTGTGGAATGGAGAAGTACCCACCTGCCTAATCACATACTAATTTTTTTTTCTACCCAAAAGTCACTTTAAAAGCATTTTCCTCCAGATCTTTGTTTGATAAATCAGTTGTAAATGAGGAAAGTGAAAAGGAGAGAGGTTCAGTTCCATAAGATAACTAGTGGTAGGACTGGTGCTAGAATTTCTGGTCTTCTAGCTTCTACTTTACTATTCAAATTCAGTGGTTGCATTTATGATGGAGACGTCAAAAACTCCAGGTTTATGTTGCATATTTTGTTAACTCCCAGGGAACAGCCCAATTAGAGTGCTTTGGTCCTTTGACTAAGTAATGTAATTGCTACTTCATGAAACTGCATGATCGATATTATTATATTAACTTACTTCTTTTTTTAAAAAAGAAATTAAATGATGGCTTTTTTTAGAGGGATTGAAATCATATGTAAATACTGTATCTTAGTCTAATTATTCTGGAAATACCATTTTTATAAACCATAATTATTAACATTTTCATGGTCTACAGTTTTTGATCACTAGACCTTTGCATAGTATAGGGAATCATAAGACCAGAATCAAGACACTGCAAAATCCTAACAATAACCCATATCTTGCCCAAAGCAACTCAAAGTAGACAGGTAGGTTATTTTATCTGCAACTAGAAAATAGGACAAACCACATAGAAGACTCATCTATAAAATATAAAAAAAGAATAAACTGCCAAATTACAAGATTTATGAAATGCTAAGGCACACAAAAAGGACAAAAAGTGTTAGGTAAGTGAGAGATATCTTTTGTAGACCATAAGCTATTTGAGAACAGAATTTCTCTTTTTCTTTCCTGTAGTTGGCACTCAGGAAACACTTGATAAGGACATTTATGTACATAATTTTTGAGTCTTCCTAGATCTGAAATAATTTCACAATGGTGTCTGCCTCTCACCCTTGGGAACAGCATACACCCAATAAATTTTGGTGACAAGAACAGTAGTCTCTTTAGCAAAAGCAAATACTGAGACCCAAACAGAAAGAAATAAACTGATATTCACTGGTGATAGAGACTAGGCTAAGAAATTTACTTGAATTATTTCATTGATCAATCATTAAGTCTACTTAAGTCCTTGATATTAAAATGTTGTTAAAAATTAAATAAATGAAAGTCAGTTCAGCTGTTTGGTAAATTATGACTCAGGCTGTATCTAAATGCATTGAGGGCAACAACTACTTTTTATCATTAGTATCTAAAATCTATAACTAATATTCATACATCTGATTTTCATTTTAAGGCCAATCAAATTTATTAAATAATTAAGTCTTAATTGGCCATAGTGGTCCCATGTGGTGATGCAGCTTTAATTCACTTTTTTTTTTTAAAGCTAGATATACATTTACAAATAAATGGATACATTAATGAATCAACAGCTTATTTTGAGTTGACAAATTATATTTATGAACTGGCAAATTCCACATGGGTTTCATTCTCAAGCAGGATCTCTCCACAACAGCAACAAAGATGTGTTACTAGTGAGTCCAAGTTTCTATCCTCTTTACAACTTGTAATCCATGAGACAAGAAACGAAAATCTTTTTTCAGTATCTGTGTTAATTCTAAGGGAAGACATTAGGAAAGAGGCTGCTAGAAATTTCATCCCTGAGTAGGCCATATTGGCCTTTAAATGGATTTTATAAGCAGTTACTTAGTTCAACATTAGAACTAATAAAGTGTAGATTCTTACAGATGTGGGTACTCCTTATGGATGCACATGTCATATAGATAAATAAAGGGTAAAGAGCATTCTTTAGAGTCAATAAGAGATACGGTAGGGATCTTTTTTTTATCTTTCAAATTTAGCGTCATACAGTCCTATTACTTATCAGCAACTTGCTCTTTCCGAATTACTTTATTACATTTATTTACAATATTATAAATCATAGAAGTGGATGGGAGGAAATGAACTAGAAAGAACATACAAGTTGCGTTATCTTTCTCCCAGAGTAACCAGCGCACTTCCTGTTGTGATATGTCTAATCGTTGAAAAACATATTATCCTTTTGTTTCATGTACATACTTGAGTGATTTTAGTCAGTGCACTAGGTGGCCCTCAGTAGAGCACACCCTATGGAAAGAAAACACATTTTCCTTAAACATAAGATACAATTCCTTTGAGATCCTGTTAATCATTTTTCCTTTCTAATTGAAAAAGTCACCACAGAAATTAGAGTACGAATTTCATTATTCTAGAAAGAACCTTAAAAGTTGACATGTCTTTGAACAATTGTCTCAGAAATCCTTTTTTAAGTACATTTTCATTTTCTGGCATGGCTTGAATTGAATTCTAAACTTTCTGCTGCTTGTCCTCTAAGCCCCTCTGGTGAATTTAAATAGGCTTCCCTATATATTTAGTACATTCAAGAATTCTTTGTCACAGTGCCTACTCTGCTTTATTATTAGAAGGCTGTCTCGGAAGTCCAGCAGCCAGTTTGTTTTCTGCCATTAATAAAGAGTCTACTTTTTTCCCCTCACTTCTTTGAAGAAGTTGAAAAGACTCCATGTTGGGGGGGATGGGGGCAGGAAGAGAGACAGAAGTGAAGTGAACCGACTGTGGTGTAATCCCCCAACAAAAAATGTTGTCTAATGTAGAAACCTCCTCAAGGTTTACAAATGCACAGGCTAGGCTTCTCGTGTGATATATAACAGAGTGATAACTTAGCCACAGCCTGGTTCCCCTTTCCCCACTGAGAATACAAAGTCTACTATGAGAAAGACATTCCATTTTTAAATCCTACAGAGCCAAATACTTCCACTGGCTAGTGTTTCAACACCACCCAAATCTCTTACTGGGGATGTTTGGAAACTGGAAAGATAATCACAGTGTAAATCTATAATTTCTCATAATTCCCTTATATGTCTAGGAAAATAAATAGAATGGTTTCAACAAAGACCTACCAATTTGGATGTAAAATATTGAGGTTGACTCATGGCCTAGGGCAAGCTAATTCAAAGGGAAGATGATTCCACAGAATAGCCACTTGGTGCTCACAATTCATCAGACACCTACCAACAGAGAGGGAGACACTTCTTAGAAAAAAGGAATGGTTAAATCCACCTAAATAAAAGAAGCCGAAATACCTTACAAGGCTAAGATGAAACCTGAAAGTTATTACTCTTATTTGGTTGACCTAACAGAAAGTCCATGATTATTAATACACTTGTTTAGGAATTAACTATTAAGGTAACAAACTTAAAATCATATTACTTATATGAACACTGAAATATTTATTTCACCATATGTGAATTTTTCACTTTTAAATTCCCCATAAAACATGCATGAAATTAGCTGATTATATAAAATAAGATTGATTAATAAATTAATAAATAATAAATTAAATTCACTTAATATCATTACCTTTCAAGTTCCTCCTGCTTTTAAACCTTCACAAGTAAAGATTTCATACAAGTTAATATTATTGGCTAGTAATGCACTTCATCTGATGAAGTTACATTTAACATAGAGAGATTTAGGGGAAAAGAAAGGAATGAAGTTGAAGGCAGCTCATTGAAAAAAATGCTGTGGATGATTTTATGAAGATGTCTCAATTTTTATACTGATTTTACTGATGCTTTTTAAAAATGAAGATACATGTACCTGTATATGCATATAGAGTATATATGTATATATGCCTCAGAGTGTATTTGGTCACTAATCATCAGAAAACTAAGTATCTGCAGATCATACAGCACCTAAGTTTCTGCATACTGACCATGCATTTGCAGAGCTACACTAAGAAGTCTATTTTTCAAATGTTTACAAATGCCCAGGGTTTTTAGAAACTTCTGTATATGAGAAACTTCGTTTTCCTTTTCCAAATACAGTCACTAAGAGATCAGTGGAATTTGAGTACAGAGTTAAATGTCTAGTAAGAAATTAGACAAAAGAATCCAAGTAATCAAAATGATGCCTGCATTTGCTGCCTACCGAAATGTAGACTGCACTGCATGTGTAAATGGCAAGAAAATTTGGGCGTTAGCTAACCCTTTATGTACTGTTTTCTCAAAATTCATCCAAACAGATCAGCTTGTAAAGGCATTTACATATTTATCAGGTGAATTCAACCAAGCCTAGGCATGTCCATTTGAAGAGGAATGTAAGGTAGCATACACCTTTTCTAATTTGTTTAGTAATTAACTTGTACTATAATTCCCCTGTGATATTTATACCTCTTCTAGATATTACTAATGTAGGCTAATGCTTAAGAATATCTCTCTATCCCTCTTCTTTGGCTTCACTGGAACACTAAAGTGTTGCAGAGTTTTTTACTAAGAAAAATATTGATCCCGTGAACCCTGAAATGAAATATAATCATATTTAGATTTGGCAAAATTCCAGAAGAGGCTTCCTTGATGGGTCCTAAAAGATTTTTTAAAAATGCCATTTTGGAAAATTGATGTTTTCCTTACAGAGATTAGAAGTTAAATGCGTGAGTATCACAGTATTCACACAGCAATACAAAAGAGACAGAAAAAACTAATACTTCATTGGTCTTTGATAGATTTTAGCTGATAAGTTTAAAGTGAGCGCTGATTGTAAAAAAAAAGGGAACTTGAAGTTCATAGTAAATTAACAAGCAATGTGAAAAAGGAAAAAGAATCAAGCGGGGGTTAGTAAAACAGTGATTTGCTATTTCAAAATTAAAATGTGAAAATAAGCTGGTGTCAGAGAGGAGGTGATTCCTCATTTCCACCGCATTGAACAAGCTCACATCGGCAGCAGACAGCTCTTAATATATGCGTCTGGCTCAGGCTGGTCTCCCAACCAGGAAGCCATGGAATTGTTAATATCACTGCTTTTTTTGTATGCAACACACATCATTTTCTCGCTCTTTGTCGTAGACCTCTCCTTTTATTTTAAGCTTAGTATGATCTGATTTTCCAAATCATATTTTATAGCCCCAAACAATATTATTCTGTGACAGCTTAGATAGAAATGCAGAAAAAGTGGCATCCATCTGTCCATATACAGCATAAAGTAGTTTATATAAACAAAGTCATCCACTTAAATCTCTACTCACCTTTATGGAGTAAGAGAAAAGCTTTATCAATGATAGTCTCAGAATAGATAGTTTATATGCAGGAAGGTTACATAGAGAGGGTTCAAAGAATGCACGATGATAAGTAAAAAACAAACATCACTGCATTCTAAATTCAGCTTTGGAACCTTTCTTCTACGAAAAAAAAGTTAACATAAAGTGTAATTCACAGATATAATAACATAAAAAATATTGCATTTGAAATAGCTTATATCTGATACCACTATAGTCAATAAACAACCATTCCTTACATTATTTTAGAACTAAATTAATGAAACATCATTTACATATTATTTACGATTGTGTTGAATCAGGTGACTGTAGACATATACCTGTGTGTGATACTGTTTTACATACGAGGTAGTTTCTGATCTGTTGTATAAACATTGCTAGTAAATATAATCAAGTTTCTGTGCATTTGTAGATTAACACACATACAGAGTTCTTTGTATTGAGAAACTTGTGCTTTTCAGTGTTTAATTATAATGAAAATGTGGTTCAAAGAAGTAAAAGATAAACACTATCAAAAATCTTTACTGTTTATATTACCTCCCTTCTGTTGGAGTTTTAAGACCTATGTTTATGCACACACATACACACACATAAAATTTAAGAGATTCTAGATAAATAAAATAGGTGATATAAATAAAGAATCTGAATAGGTACAATGTGGATACATGCTTAAACATATTTTACGTGGCTTGTATAGAGGAAGAACATGTTTACGATATTGTAATATCAATTTTTTAGGAACTATAACTCATGGGTGATTTGTATCCTATGATGTTTCAAACATGAGTAATTGTAACAAATCCAGTGAAAAGGTGAACAAAGACTCCATACAGCATTCTAAAGTACATTCATAAATTTATTTTAACAATGCATAAGGTACATATAATTTATAGCACCATGTAAAGCATTAGAGCTAAAAGGATGAAATCATTTTGGTTTTTCTATTATGGAAAGTCTCTCGTGTCCATTGCGTATCTTAGTATCTGCAATATTATTTTAAAATTTGTAAATAGATTTAATATATTGATTCTACTTACAAGAAATAAATATTTGATGTGGCAATGTCTAAACAATGTTCAAATATGACACGTTATGTATTGTTGGAATAGTTTACAAAACTGAAATTCTTAGAAAACTAAAACTATGCAGCTCAGAGTCAGTTGACAGATGAACTGAAGCAGTCTGACTTCATAGGTGGTGTTTACTGGTTTATCTCACATAGGTCCATGATATAGATGAAGTAAAATGTAAAGACGAAAAGGCACCATATTTTTGCTAATTATTGATAACTCTTACGACAAGAGAATGTCTTATTACAGCAGGACATACAAAGTATTTTGTCTGGTTAAAAGAATAAGGAAAACTCTGGCAATAAATACCAAGTATAAAATAGCATTCTTCTTAAATCAGTAGTAAAATCTACTAGGGTCAGTAAAGAAGATTGTAAATGATTTATTTCTAGGCCTCGAGTGTGATTATAGCTATACATTACATATTCTGAACCACACTTACACGGAGACATATAGGATTTATTTAAGAAACTAATGTATATATTTCTATGCATATGAACGAAGTTATCAATATAAGCCACTCTCTTCATTATTAACTAAGGAGGTATATTCTCTTAGACTAGCCACCTTAAAACACATCAAAGGAAGCATTTTAAAAACACCTGTATTTTAACTTTGCTTCTTACATAGTTATCTTATAGTGCTTTTATATGGTTGTTATAATATAATACAAATGCTATTCAGGGCAACTCTGTAATCACTTTTGAGTACAGTTTCTGAAAATAGTATTTTGGGGGGTGGGTCATGATGAAAACATTGCTGATTATAAAGAAGAGCATTGTTCTTTTCTCCTAGGCAGAATCTATATGTTCTTTTGTTCTGGTGGTTACTGCAGACAATCGATAAGGTCCAAAGCTGCTGGTTCCCCTCCGCCTAGGTCCCAAGAGCCTGACTTGTGATGTTACTAAAATACCTCACAAGTTAGGGTCTCAGGGACTAGGAAAAGTCTGGTTTGATGCGGTAGAATTCTTCTTCCAGTAATGAAGCTAGCTTAGAAATTACAGTTGGGTTCAGTTAAACTTTGTCCTCTAAATACTAATTAAAATACATACGTAGAAATATATATGATATATAAAAGTTAGGATTAGCTGAATATTCACGACGACCATTCATAGACTAATTCCAGATCTTAAAATAATGAAGAATATGAGAAACAATGCAGACAATGAACAGTTAAGAGTCATTCCATCAGATCCAAAGAAAGAGACTAAAAATGGGTTAAAATCTGTTTCTAGCAGATTTATGCAGCAACACCATAGCCTCTATTACATTAAAGAAGGATTATATGCCAGTTAATGGGACCCTGATTGAAATTTTGCTTCCCATTACACTTCCATACAGTACAACTGTTAAGGTGGGCCAAGGACATATAACACTTTCAATCTGATTTCAATATACACTGTTGCAGTTAAGAATAAAACAAAAACTTTTCTGCATGTCATAATTTAATACCTCCGAAGCTTGATTTTTCTCTTTGAATCTCCAAACTATTCAGACAGCAAATATTTCCATGCATACTCTGTAGCTATTTGAGCAATGCCACTTAATAAACATGTAACTTAAAATACTGGCAACATGAGAAGAAGAAGAAAGAAAAAAAGAAGATTCTATTTCTTAAATAATTGCATTATAAAGCTCAATACTTTTGAAAATACACAATCCCAATCCTGTATAGTCACTGAATTTCCTCCGATCTTTTAGCCTTGTTTGTGGTTCAAGAACAGAATTGGTACTTTAGGAATGATCCAAGGTTTAGTAGCATAGAACGCAGGGTATAACAATCAGACCAGCCATAACATAAAAGTCCTGGCCACAGAAGTGGAATCTGGTTCTTCTGAAGTGGTTGATCTTAAAAGGGAAAAGAGGAGGGAAAAAAAATGGAAAGAATTAGAATGTTTTCCTGCAGAATAGGTGAATTATCCATTTCCAAGTAAGCTGCAAGGAAAGCTCTGCTGAACACAATATTTGCTAACTGGCCCCCCTCCTCCACCCTACTACCACACCCCTTTCCAACCACCCCCCCACCCCCTGTCCAGATCTTTACTTTGCCTTGTAAGACTTTAAATATTCTGCTCCATGATGTAATGCATCATTATATAAGATCTCTTTCTGTTTATCATTTGATTTTCCATACTGAATCCGTTATGGCTTAAAATAGTAAATAGTTAAAAAATAAAATAAAAAAAGCACCACTCACAAAAAGCAAAAAATAAAACAGTCCTTAGATATAAGTCCATGCTTTTCCTTAAAACTGAATATGGCTTTACAATTTTTGACCATAGCATTCAACCAATTATTAGAATGAAAAATCTCACCCCTCCATAAATATGACATTAACATAATTATACCACCCCCATCACGGAGACCCATCCTCCTTAGGGAATACATCTGATGCTCCAAAGATGGAAATCAGTCAGATTTTAGTTGCTCTCCAACGTACCTTTGCTTCTCACTGACTGACTGGCTTTTACCCTCCACGCACTCACACGCCACCCCCTCCCCTCGGCTAGACACGGATGCCCGAGCGAGCACGCGCGCGCACAGGCATACAGACACCCAGCGAGAGGCGAGGCAAAGCATCTGATGCTGACTCAGAGCGCTTCTGTGTGCAGGGGGTGGCCGCGGCTGGTATTTTCACTGCGCTCATCATTAACATTAACTCACAGTCTAGCATCCACCCTCTCCCAGACCTGCGGGACTGCAGCATTTGCATGACGCTGTCACTCTAGCCTTTGCAGGTCAGATGATAGGGGGGAAAAAAAGCAAAAAGAAAAGAAAAGAACTGAAAAGAAAAAGCCCCAAGACTCTTGTAAGAAATGCCTTCGTTTCTTCCAGGGTCTCCTGATTTTTCTACCTTTCTACTTCCTCTGTGGCTAGGTCTCAGTTGTTTGACATCTTTCCGGAAGAAAATGTCTTGTGCTTCAGTGAGCCAGTAGTCAGTTGGTCCTCCCCTCCCCGCACACTCCGATCCCCACCCCTTTTCCCCCCTAATCAATAAGACAGATCTCCGAATGCAGTTGTGGAAACAGGCTCTGACACAGTCTCACCCTGGATCCACCACCTCAGAAAGCAGGCAGCCAGGCTCACACGTGAGGGAGGGACAGAGAAGGAGAGAGAGAGATAATGCCAGCAATTCTTTAACAGTCCCAGACTTCATTCTACGCCTTCTTTTTTTTTTGCCCCCCTGGCTGAAGAAAGAGCAAAAGGAATGTATGCACTTCTATCTGGAGACCCAAACAGCCCATGGGACGCATGAGTGAGACCGATCTGTATAGATCAATCATTTCTATTTAATAATGAGCAAAACTACAATTTTAATAAAAATAATTGCTTAATATTTTTATTAGCTGTGCTCTCAGTTCACAGGAATTATAAGATCTGCCAGGATCTGAATCATCAATATGATTTAAAATGTGTTGAAATCCTAATTTGCTGGAATGAAATCAACCAACAGGATATTAATATATTTTTTATTTTTATTCGAATTTTTTGATTTAAGAGCTTACAAAAATAATAAGTAAAATAGGTGTGTGTTGGTGAATATGTAAAAGTTTTTGAGATTAAGACATGCTTGCAGGCGAAAATGATTAAAGACGGAAAATATGCTCACAGAAAATATGGATTTGTGTACGTATAGGAAAACAATCTACTGTATGAATTGTTACAAAAGGAACGAAAATATTTGGCTGAACCCGATCATGTTTGTACTACAGTGTTTCACAACATAAAAGACAGTATACAGGTATTTATCCACTTCCTTTGTTCTTCAGTTGTTCTTTTTACCGACTGAATTTGGTGAACTGCCTACCTTTCCTTTCTACATGAGCAATATTTCCGAATTACTTGCCAGCCAGAACTAGCCATCGGTGACTGTGCAGCATACAAGAAATACATACAAAGGAAAGAAAAGTACGGCAATTCTCAAGCCAACTGTAATGCTGTCTGGTGCTGCAGAAATTTCAGTTTACTCACACAGACAGATCCCAGCATGCACTGCAGCACCGCAGGACCAACTAAGGTAGCAGTTTGGCAACGCATCTGGCAACAAACGTAAAGGACAACCATTTGCAGAGGTTCCAAAGAAAACATCACACAACCCATAAGGAGAACGACACATCTGCAGCAGGAGATGTATCTCTAAAATCAGCTCCTACAGCCTCCTGATTTGAAAGGAAAAAAGCAAAGAAGAAAAGAAAAACTTCAGCTTGAAAACAAAAAACACAAATAGAAGAAGTGGGCACCCAAAGAAAACATGGAATGAAGCACACACTCTCCTGAGAGAGAGAAAGGCAGGAAAGAAAAGCATAAGAGAGGAAGGGAGAAAGAAAAGGAAATGGAGAAATAGGAAGAGGGAGGGGAGGGATGAAGGAGGGGAAGAAAGGAACAGGAAGTAGAGAGCACAGAATCCCCGGGCACTGAAGCAACAAATAACACATGAAATTAGACTTCAGAAACTCAAGATTCGGGCATCATGTTCAAGCTTAGAACTTAATGAAAAACTGTCACAGAAACTAACACACGTGCAGCATAGCTTAAGATACTTATTGTCGGTAACAGAGATGCCTGCTGACGTCTTCCTTCCTGTTCTAGGCATACGAAACTGGTCATCTCTAAAGTCTCTTAGCTCAAACCCATCATTGTTTTTTTTTTTTTTTTTTTTAGCTCTCTAGCATCTGTCTCCTTTATGCTATTTTTTTTCTAGACAGTGCCCACAATACTCTGGATAAATTAATGTCACGACTTCGCTATGGCTATCAGACATAAAATGTCGACTATTTTAATAATTGAACATGTGCTTACAGCAAACTGCCTATTGATATCTTAGCTCAGTGGACTGTCTGCAGGGGCACCTCACTCCTAGCTCTGCAAATCAGAAACAACAGATGCAAATACAACTCCCCCCCTGCCCGAATCCACGACATCTCTTTTTCTTACCTTCAGAGACAGACACACACATCACTCAACTTTACAGAAGGCATGAAAATATTAACTAAGGAGGTTAAAAAATCAAGGGAAATAAAGATTTGAAGACAAATAATGATTATAACTGAATGGCCATGCATTTAAAATATTTATATCCAAACAGGAGTTAGCCAGTTTCAAGTGTCCGGGCTTCTGTCAAGACCACCATTAGGGCCAATGGGAATGCAGACTTGATTAAATCAATATTTATTTGAAAGAAGATGTTGTAATCAATCAGTTCAATTGCCGCTGTCATAGATATGGCTTTAAGGTCTCTTCTGATTCTAATTTCTAATCATCAATACTAAGACATCCCTAAATGAGGCTTTGACTGTGGTTAAAGTGTTTACAAAGTAAAAATTTCACCCTGCTTTATATTTCATTTAAGCAATGTAATGTAAGTATGGTCTCGCTAGATCAATTATTTCTATATGTTATTTTCTATGTTTTGTTTTTTAAAAAAATAACCAAGATAGATCTGAATATATATCAAATGACATATTAAGTTGGAGGAAGCAGTAACTACTTGGCAGTATTTTAATACAACCTGTCCTCCACCTTACTGCTAAAGCAGGGAGGGATCTTTTATTTCTTATAAGGGTCATTTGAAATCAGTGTTATTATGGGAATAGTATTTAAAAACACGGGTGGGGTTTGGGGTAAGAGAGAGGACAAGAAAAAGCCTACAGTTCAAATTTCGATTCAAAATTCATGGATATGCAGAATATATTGTTTTTTACTAGTTGCATAATATTTTCTTTGTTTTACTTAACCTACGCTCTCTAAGAAGGTGTGACCAGCCACATGTAGGTATTTAAGTAAAAGTAAAAATTGAGTTCCTCCGTTGCCTTAGCCATATTTCAGTGTATAATAACACACATGGCTGGTGGTTACCATTTTGGACAATGCAGCTATATAACATTCCCACCCTTGCAGAAAGTTTTATGGGACAGTGCTGACTTAAACTGTCCTTGTGAAAAGTTTACAGCATAACTGATCATTGGGTCCTGATGCTTTCATTCCAATCTATTTTGGGAGAATGAACCTATATTGATTTATTTGAACATCTAAAAGAAGAGAATTTCTTCTAGCAGAAGAGCATCTCATGCTTTAGTTTACTAATAGTTTTGACAAATGCAAGATTACGTAAGGGGAGGGGTTATATAGAAAGTAACTTTAAAGTAGTTGGTAACAAAACCATCAGAAGACACAAAAAAAACCCTCCAGCTAAAGTCTCTGAATAAATCTGACAGATGCTTTTTTGTCTAACTTTTTCAGAAATGAAAGCCATGCTCTTTTTTGTGTCAAACAACATATATTACATCTTTCTGTTTTCAATAAAGAAGGGATGTAATAGGGGTGCCTGGGTGGCTCAGTCAGTAAAGCGTCTGACTTGGGCTTGGGTTATGATCTCAGGGTCCTGGGAAGGAGCCCTGAATTGGGCTCCCTGCTCAGTGAGGAGTCTGCTTCTTCCTCTCTTTCTCCCTCCCTTTGCCCCTCCCCCCATGCTCTCTCTCTCTCTTTCAAATAAATAAATAAAATCTTAAAAAAAAAAAAGAAGGGATGTAATAGTAGTGAGTAGCAAAAATCCAGGGAAAAAGCAATTTTTAAAAATCCTACTCGAAAAAGAAAAGAGTAGCAGTTAAAAGCAGCAACAACCATGGTTAGACGTTTTTTAAGAGAAAATAAACAGTAATATTAAAAGGTAGGGGAGACAAGAATCAGATGCCAATAAACAAGGTTAATGTGGTTGGGAATTTTCTATTGAGTAAAACATTAGCAAAAAACAAAACAGGGGTGTGTGTGTGTGTTTGGGTGTGTTCATGCCTTAAGGTAATTTTGAGTTACCAATGAGATTCTGGAACTAATTATCTTAAACAAAATGAAAATAAAGTATAATATAGATGTATGTGACTTACTACTTTAAAAATTTTATGGTGAAGGAGACAGCTAGTTTTTAATCAGGGAAAAACCTGACCTACATTTTCCTCTCGAAGTTTAGTATTTGGACGAGAGGATGATTCAGTGTTTAACTCAGACACTTTTTGACTGGGATGCAAAAGGTTTATTTGTCAACCTGGATTTATTTTTTTTATCTCTCTTTTGATAAGTACAGAGCATCACAACTGACGTGGAAAAATAATCACATGGATTTCTCTTCCTTTAACGGATGATCTGTAGACCCTGGTACGTGAAATCGAATGTTCATTCCTCTGTCTAGGAAATGTATACGATAGTAATTCTGAATGGGAATCTCTCTCCCTTTTTCTTTCCCTCTTCCCCTCCCTGCCTCTGCTTTCCCCAAGCGTGCAACCCCTTGCCAATCCAGCCTGTCATCAATACCCACAAAGGGACCCCATTCAAAGCCACACCAGCGAGATGAGACATGAGGAGAGCTTGTCTGAGACAGGGTAATTAGAGTAAGAACATGAACTTGAGGGAGGTCTTGGGGGAAAGAGGCAGTAATGGCCACTGTTGTGTAGTCACACGGGAACAAACAGGTCTTGAGGATGCTGGTGGAGTATTTCTCTTTCAAGAAAAAGGAAAAAAAGAGAAAGAAAAGAAAAGAAAAAGGAAAAAGAAGAAGAAGAAGAAAAAGGCAGGGTATGATAATGAGAGGCAATGTAGAGACCATGAAAAATTATGCCATATCAAATTATATGTAAATCTGGAAGAGTATTTTTCGATAGTTAGCAGGATTATACATACCAATAATAAAAGAGCCTTTCTGCCGTGTTGATGTGCCTCCTAACAGGTGAAGGTTAAAAGAATTAATCTTGACTTTTTAAGATGGGATGTAAATAGAAAGGATTTAAATGATATCAAATGACTTTGGAATTATTGTCATATTTAGAGCTTGAATATTATGGCAAAGGAGGAATGTTAATTTATATTTTAGCTAACACGACTCTAGAAAAATACCGTTTTCCTAATGTTTTATATACAACACTTCTAAACAAAGTTGGTAAGTGGGAAGGGAACTGCTCTATGAGTCAGAAAACTGGGCCTAGTGTCAATTCAGTAAATAATAGTTTATGGTCTTGGATAAGTCACTAAACTCTCAGAACTTTGGTTCCTGTACCTTTAAAATTGGGAGGAAAACTAGGTTAATCATCATGGCCTAATTCAGCTCTAAAATATTGTGCAACGGAAGGGGAGTAAAATTAGAAACACATGTTGGTCATTACTACTTACTAGTTAGATATTTTTACACATGATTATCTCATTTGATCATCATAGTACTGTTAGTAGCATCTATCTCCAGAAAGATTAATGATATATCTTCTTCCTATGTCCCAGTAATATCTCACGTAATAACTAAATCTCAAAAATTTATCATTTCATATTATTTGCATAATTTGCTAATATTAAAATTTTATGTTAGATGTTTTATGTGGTTTACCCCATTTACATTTAAATTTTCACTTATTTGAAATAATATATAAAATATTTTCATTTTAGAACTAGGGAGGTGGCAATTTTTTATTAGAAAAAATATATATAGTGTTATGGTACATGCATTAGGGGGAAGAAGACATAGTCTCCTTGGATAACTCACTTGTAAAAATTAGCCTATATGGATAAAAAAAAATTTAGAAGTAATTGATCAAATAGACCTATTTTAGCTTTAATAACACATTCAAAATGTCAAGCTAAAATATGTCAGGTTATAAAACCTCCTTAAGTAGATCTTTGAAATTTTAAATTAAAAAAAATCAGAAAATCAGGTGAATCATAGGTTTAAAAATTTCTGTCAACTACTGAAAACTTTTAAAACATCTTTTTTGCCTTTTAAAAATGTTCATTTTGAATGCTGTTTAATATGGGTGGAATAAAGTTATTAATGGATAGTTATTATCCTGATTGCTTGTAATCATTCTTATTCTAGGTTTTTTAGACTTTCCTTCAATATGAAAAAAATATGCTAATTTCATGGGGTTCTTTTCATCATAAAGAAAAAAATATTTTATCCATTGATCATGATAGGTAAGAATGGAGCACAAATGATAGACTAAGTTATCTTAAATAAAAAAGTATTCTTTCTATAGATACTTATATTTCCTTTCTTATATTTCCTTTCCTTATATTTTCTTTCTGATTTTTTCCTATCAAAATGTTTATTTTTGAAACCTCATATCACTCAATCACATATGTTCAGGACCGAATTTTCACTTTGTTATCTCTATGCTCAGTGATAGAAATTGTTTCCTGATTAACACATTTTTAGAAGTATAAACACCGCGAGACAAATTTAACTTTTCAAAACACATTCTTTCACGAAGAATACTAGTATACTACACTCTCAAACATTATTACATACATTTTGCATCCGATTTCATAGGAGGAAGAAGGTTCCGTTATGGGAGCAGAGGAAAATGCTTTTAAACATTATAAATCTCATTTAAGTATATCTGAACAGTAAAGGTTCAAGTGTATCCTGCATTCTCATGCTTTGTTCCCATCCTTCCCAATCAGTTGCATTGGTTTGTCAAGGGCTGGAGGGTATACTTTCATTGATCAAGGAAACAGGCTGACACAGCAAAACCTTCTAACAAGTCAAGGCAGATCAATCAATCCCACCTTTGCTTCCTTTGGATACATTAGTTATTTACTCTGCATCACCTCAATTCCATAATACATATCTTAGTTTAAGAAAGGAAATGGGTGAAGAATCACCCATTTTCTCAGGAAAAAATGATACATTTCTGGATCTTCCCCACACCAAATTGCTTTTGAACTTGGTGGCCATTATATCATCTGATCAAGTGGTTGGCCTCCTTTCCTAGTTCACTGGAGGATTCTGTCCCTTTTCGGGATTTTACAAAGCTTTGAGGGAAAGAAAAAAAAACTTAAAAAATGTTGAATTCGTTTAGAAAATGAGTGTCTGTTTGAGAAAATAACAATGAAAACACATCATTGTAGCCTTCTTTTCCAGGGCCATCTACCCATTCATTTTTTTTCACGCCTTGGTGGAACTGGCCGAGCTGCTCAGCGTCCACAGGTCCTGACAGCACCATCACTTCAAGAAACTCAAGGCCCCAAGTTACCTTGGAAAATAATTCTTTAAAAACCTTCATCCAGTGTTATATTGGCTTATTAATTCTCTTATGATGGTATTTTGTTAAGACCCTATACTCAAAACCTCCAGCAGTTACTAGTATTTTGATTTTCACTGCCCTGAAAAGTTACATGCTGTTTAATACCCTTCCTACCCTGTACATTTTACTTTGGTAACAAAGTAAATATTCTCAAAAATGCAAAACCCTCGTAGCTCAAATGGCCCAGGGGCCTGTCAGTGTTGGGGTTTTGTTTTTGTTTTTGTTTTTGTTTTCAGTCACGCTTGATTATATTTATTTAGCAATTTAATTAATTTATTTTCTTTTAGGTGCCACGAGCCATAACTCATTAAGGAAAAGGGTTAGAGTTTATGTTCGGACACTCTGCCATTATAAAGCTTTGAATTTAGGAGAACCATATTTCCATTCCTGTGCCTGTTTTAAAGTACACATTAAACAAAAGAGAACAGCTTTTCCATTCCTAAATGCAGTGCTCAGTAGGACAGAAAACTTACTGGTTCTCTTAAATGCTAAACTTTAAAACATTTGCTGGATGACAGCATTATAGAAAAAAAATAGTTTCTTTAGCAAAGAATTAAAGCTGAATATGCAACATTTCTTAGGAGCCTTGAATAAGTCTATTTGTCCAGCTTACTTTGCAAAGACTGCGTAGAAAACAGCACCATAAACACTTTCAGTCCCCACACAAGGGCTAAACAAAGAGTCCTCTTTCTAGCCATCTAATCGGGTAATTTATTTTTTCAACCATCACATAAATCGAAACACAGCTGTAACCAATGACTTGCAGATCCAGTTCCCAGCCAGCTGGAATCAGTTCTGCTGAAACAGCAAGATTTTTACATTGTTCACTTCTGTACATCTGGAGAAATCATTGAGGTTCAAAGGTGACCAGAAAAGCTCTTTAAATAAATTCAACCGACAGCGAAGATTTGCCTAAGGATCTATAAACTCCACATTCACTTTTACAAAATGTTCATTTCATGAAATTAATTCTTATAAAGGCTATTTGCATCCTCATCTGTATAGACTTTATGAGTCGCTAATTGAATTAAGCACTTAAATGCCTGTTTCTTTCAAACAACTTGCTTAGGGTTCTTCCAAACTTTTCATAGGAGTTGTAGCTATTTAAAGATGGTTACATTAAAACATTATGTTACAAGCAGAAACAGGGACTATAAGGACCTGTAACAAAAGCAGATACCAGAAATGTACCTACTTCTATCTCAAGTTTAATCTTGTTTAGCTAATATAATCCTCTATTTAGATAAAATAAAGGAGAAACACTATCCGAGAAAAAGCAGAGCTGGCACACCTCCATCAAGCCAGGCAGGCAAATCCCTAAGGAGCCAGGGTCCTGGGAGAAACAAACTCCGATTAGGAATGTTCCACATGCAGTATTACAGGGAGGTGATTCTGACACTAGAAAAGAACCCCCCCCCCAAAAAAATAAGAAAAGAAAAGAACCAAGAGCAGCAGCCCCTTTTGCTATACCCTAGAAGCATATACGTGCACACAGAGCAGAAGTTAAGCCTCCCCAAGCCAAAAACTGGCACAGCCAATCCTTGATGTAAAGAGCCTTCCGCAAAAGTTGGATCAACTTAGAGCAAACAAAAATCCAGAAAAATCAATGTAGCTTGGCATTTAAATTACACACCATATATCAATTTAAATGCATCATTTTCTTCACAAAAGCCGTCACAAAGATATTCATCTTGGGGAAAATGAAATGTATATGTCTGGCAAACTTGTCAACGCAGTTTTTATGGTGTCACAAAGCCATACACAAACTAATCACGTATACGTTTTATATTTTCCTTCTCTGATTAAATCAATATACAAGTAAACAAGTTATTTGCAATAGCCATCTTATTCAAACGTGTGGCTATTTCAATCAGTAACTTCCTTATGATTAATATCTCTCATTTAAAAAAAAGGTGAAAAAACAAGTAGTAATATAGTATACTTTTCGTGTTTACTGAATGACAGATGGTGATCACAGAGTAAGGAGCTATTCCCCATTAGGTATTAAATTCACATAAAAGTGTATAAGTTCATTCACTTAGTAAACAAACGTGTCTGATTTTTATGTCAGTCACTGGGTACAAAAGCTATGGAAAAATAGTCTGGAGCAGTTAGAAATGTGATTTAATAAATAACAAAATATTCAGTGTCATGAGGATTACATTTAAGAATTTCAGGATCATAGAAAATTGAATCTAACCAAAAGTCAGGGGACCTGCCCTCTTGTCCACTACTGGTTATTGACTGGCTGGGGAGCCTAGAGGAAGGCAGTTCTATGGACCGCCTGTAAAAGAAGAATTTAATGGCCTTTCCAGCTCCAATGTCCACATTCTTGGAGGCAATTTTTGATATCCCAATCTATGTCTGCTTCTCCTACTGCTCCTCTTGAAATGTAAAATCCCAAATTTTATTTTTTAATGTCATCACTTTGTGGATAAACACCATTTAAAAAAACCAAACAGCAAACAATCTATCCTCTTCTTAGAGATGAACCAACCAAATCTACTGTATCATATTCTTGATGAGTCGAGGGAAAGTTAACTGTATGGGAAAAATTCTTGAGTGGACATGGCTTAATTTTATGAATATTTCACTAAATATTAAGCAAGCAGTTAAATTTCTCATTGTTTTAAAATAGGACTACAATTAAGCAGCTCCCACATTCTGTTCTCTACTGCAATATTAAAGATGTTTTATAAAGAAATTCACAAGACTGGATTTCCAGTGCTATTTATAAACATTTTAGTTATTTGAATTCACATGTATCCCAGAATCTTGAGATCTGTGATGTCTATATATTCATTCAAACGTGCAATATTTCTAAAATATCTGTTACATATGACATATATACCACATATATACACATTTATACTAGTGAACATTATGTTTGTAAAAGTAAAAATAGCCCCAAATCTTCATAATCCATGATAGAAAGTCACCAATACCAACAGCATGAAAAATTGTCGTGTTCCACAGATACTTGTTCATAACAAGACAAAGAAAATAGACTTCCCACAGTAAATTTCAGCTGGGAGAAAAACAGGAGGGTAGGTTCTTATTAGAAAGTAATTTGTCTTAGGTGTTTCCTAACTGGTGATATCTTGTAATGCGCCCAGCTTACCAGTGAATTTAATAAATAATGAATTATTCAGTCATGAGGATTACCTTTAAGAATTTCAGGGTAATAGAAATATGCTTAACAAAGGATTTGGAATACATATTTAATATGTGATCCATGCAACACAGGCTAGGAAAACTACATAGAAAAATGCCTTATCTGTGTCATTGTGGGTTGTTAAAATCTAAAAATCTTGTCAGTACTCATTCGTCCTCAAGAAAACTAAGAATGGGTTTCTCATTCAATTTTGAGCTGGTAGACTAAAGGTCTAACAGGCAAAAGTTCTACGTCCATCTGTGAATTTTGCTCTTATTGTGCTAAGAGATTATTTTGTCCATTAACATTAGCCTGATTCTTTTTAAGTCCTGGCAAGACATGGCATTTCATCAATATTCCAAATCCTTTGTTAAGCATATTACATGCAATCTTGTGTGATAATAATCATTTCACTTGCTTTGGGCTAGCTAGCTCTTTAGAGAGTCAGAACATAAATTTTAAAAGTATGTATTTAAATATAATTACCATTAAACTAGCCTAAAGAATTACAGTTGTTATTTAATAAAGGTTTTTAAATCCTAATAATTGATTTTTTAACCAAGAAGGTAGCATTTATTTATATTAGTTGTTTGCTTAGATGTATATTTTTCATTTGTAATGGTATTCAAGTATCATCCAGTCTCCATGGGGAAATTGTAGAATTTTACATATTTAAAAGTGGTTTGAAACATGGCAAGGTAGAAAGTACTAAAAACCCACATTCAGGGAGGGGTGAGAAATCCAGTTTTGTCACATGAAGTTGAGCAGGAGGAGAATGCAGGGAGGTGGGGCTGGAGAAGCACCATGTGGTGAAACAGAGAAAGAGCTCATAAGACAAGGTGGTTCTTCACACATATTCTAGAACCTTCTTAAATCAAATAATATTTCCACGTGAAGACTATCCATGAACTAATTTGTCTCTTTTTCTATTTGAAGAAAAATATGTAATATTTAAACAATTTCTTCTCGATGTCGGATAAAAGAGAACTAGATGTTACATTGACTTGTGAAATACTGATGGATTTATCTTTAAAAATTTCAGTTCACCACTGTATATAACCAGGAATAAAGATTTTTGAAAGTCTACTCTGACCTTGGAATTTTACATTTTGATGAGTTTTCTCTGTCAAGTCCTGGCAGGTCCAGTCACTTCTCTACCCAAGCTTGGATTTTGGTAATTAATATACATTCTATAGGAAATATCAAGAGAAAGTAATCAGGATATTTAAAGATCATAAAATTATGATCAAACACTTTGATTCCTTGACTGGATTATCAAATATACTGACTCCTTGTCAGAATGTTGGTTGTCATGAACGATTTTAGAATGTTTTTATGCAAGGGTTTAGCCAAAATCTGGAGACCAGGCAGGAAGAGACCATTTAATTCGTGTATAAATTCTTCGGGAAAGAAAGACTACAGGTATATATAATGTATACATATACAGGTAAACCTATGTTTTTCATAAAATACGTGTGTATATATATGCATATACATTATACACATATATATACATTTATATACATATATACATTTATATATAATTTATATGTATACATATATGTGTGTATATGTGTGTATATATGTGTGTGTGTATATATATATATATATATAGTAGTTTAATCCCTTACTCAGAGATTAATTTCCTATAAAAATAGCTCATAGATTTATAGAGATATGAAGAAATCAAAAATCTACAAGGGGAGCTTTTGTCTTTGGAGGATTGATTGATATTACCTATCAATGGGTGAAGTTACAGAACAGGCTGCTAAAAAAATATATTTTTATTTATTTATTTATTGAGTGAGAGAGAGTGCGCGTGAGCACACACAAGTTGTGGGAGGGGTGGTGGGAGAGGGAGGGAGAATCTCAGGCTGACTCCATGCTTGGCATGGAGCCTAACTCATACTCAGTCTCAGGATCCTGAGATCATGACCTGAGCCAAAATTAAGAGTCAGACACTTAACTGACTGAGCCACGCAGGTGCCCCTAAAATTTATTTTAATTAGACTAAAACTAGGAACTCTTTCAAAATCAGCTGATATTCATGTTAGGATCAGATTTCATTTTTTTCTTCCTTCCCCTAATCTCACAACCCCTGTATTAACCATTTTAAAGAACAAATATTTCTTCCTTTCCAGAGAAAGAATTATAAAATATTGTGTTTGAAATGTTAAGTCTACTTTCAAGAGGATCTATAAGTCTTGCAAATATACCATGCTAGTCAATGCATTTACCTTTTCATTTCTTTAAGTAGTAAACATTTCCCAAAATACTATAGGCACCATCATAAGCAAGCCAGGGATAGAGCTCATGATTTATATAAAGGCTATGTCCATGAGCTAGCCTAGACAGAAAGAACATTATACCCATATTACTATACCTATAAGCCTTATATCTGTGCGATAAATGAAAATGAAGTTAGGGGAAAAAGTGATTTAGGGTCAAATATCTCAATATTTTCGCCTTTTTTAGAACCAACCCCATATAAATGAAAATTTGATATGTAAAAAATGGGAAAAATCACATTCAACTGGACCCTTCAAATAGTACACACCTGTCAAGAAGAGTTCCATGGGGGTTATTTCTAAGCTTTCACTCACTCTTGAATTTAATTTGACATATATCTTGTGAGTGTCCACTGTTCATGAGTGACTAAGTTGCTCATAGAATTAATGAAATAAGGGAGAAATGGCATCTGTCCTCAAACACCTTAATATGTAGGGGAAGTGTCAGACACAAGCCAAATTATAAGGCATGGAAATGTAAAGCATGCTATTTTATACAAAGTGCTATGAAAACAAAGGGGAGAGAGAAAATAAATATTGAGTGCTGCAGAGAAAGCTCATAGCAGGAAACTCCACTTGAGTGGAGCCTTGAAGGAGGAGGTCTGCCAGAAGAGGCAAAGTTAGAGGGGAAAAAAATGGTATCTAGTCTGCAGGCAGAAAGAGGAAAGACTCAAAGATTGGGATTCATGCGATGTGTGGGAAATGGCCAGGCAAAAGTGGCAGAATGCCACATCTGCAAGGAATCATATTAGGAAAAACGGTCAAGCAGTTGGGACTCGAGCACAGTTAGAATGAGTCTTTAATGTTATACTGGGGATTCATTATTTAGGCAAAAATGAACAACTAAAATTATCTTGAGGAGGTTTTCTTTTTTTCAATTGATATAATGACCCCACATAATTGCCATGAATTCCAACACAGAATCGCTCTCTAGTCCTGTGCTGATAGACGTCATGCCATTTTATCATACCCATGACTCCCTGAAGTAAGTGGCATTCCTTATTTGCAATCTATTGACAGGAAATCTGAGCTTCAAAGAAAGTTAAGGACTGTACTCAATGTCATACCACTAGTAAATGGCTAGAATTTGATCCTGGCCTATGTGATTCTCAAGTTTGTCGTACCACCTCTTAAAGTTAAATTGGCCTCTCTGAGACAACACTTTTGAATCTGGATCTCACTACCCAAAAACGCAGGCAGTCTATCATGCCAGGAAAATCCTACAAAGAACTTCTAAGATGGTACAGAGATTCCAGGAATCCCTTTGTATTCCGAACGTTTTGGAAGTGACAAGAATTCAAACATAGGTCTGTCCAATCCCAAAGCTCATGTTCTTTCCTTCATTGCATGCTTCTATTTTCTAATTGATAATTAAGCAGCTGTATAAAATTTCATCTTGGGAATGTACAATAATTTGCTTAACTGTTTCCCAATTGCTGAAAATCTCTAGGGGTTCCAATGTGGGTATATTGTAAATAGTGCTGAAATCAATGCTTTTCTCCACGTCTCATGTTCTCTATTCAAATTTCCTCCTTTGTGTAATACTGCAGAAGGGGGAAGGTTATGATTTAAAACAGCTGAGGAACTTTGGCATAACTGAGTAACAGGTGGCCTCGGGAGGTTTTCCATTTTTATTTGAATTTTACAATATCTCAAACATAGAACCATAATATCTAATATGATTTCTTTAAAGCCTTTGCTTCTAAGTTTCATTCATGCATTAATTTTTCCATTGGTTCATTACTCACTCACTCTGTTGTTCATCTATTTCTAATATGACTACACATTATATGACTGAAAGAGCGGGTAAAGATAAGACTTTTCTTTATCTGGTAGAATTTGAGAGTAGCCACCAAATATTTTAACATTCAAAGAACATATCAACAAAATATTCTATTTTCTCTAATGTGGTAAAGTCTCAAGTGACACAATAAAAGAACATTTAGCAATACACCATTATGTCTATTCCAAGGAATAAGGTCAGCCGGTAGAACATCAAAGTTTGTACCAAATTTCCCACGAGGATTTTATCAAAACAAGAAATCTACCAGAGTTTGGAGACTTTTATTGGCATTCTATTTCATTCACATTTCGAATATTTTTAACCTTTTGAAAATAAGCACTTAAAGTCACAGAAAAGTAAGCATAAGTGTATCATAGGACAAGGGTTTTTGAGAGGTCTAAATTAATTTTGAAAGCACGTGGCACTTCTAATTTGAGAATTAAATATATAAAAGAAAAGCAGATAAAAATGCACTAAAACTTAGAAACTCTGAGTTCTAATTTTGTCTCTGCCATGTTCATTGTGCAATGACAGACAAGCTAGTTAGCCCTGCAAGGTTTTGGTTTCAACATTTGAAAAAGCATTAAGCTACCACAGTGGATTGGAATGTCAATTTTGCAACTCTCAGCCCAATGAAAACAAAAAGTGCCATATAAATGCAAAGTAACATTTCCATGTAACATATTGATATGGGGTTATTTTAGCTGCTGCTTTAAAATCAGGTTTTGCTAAATGAAAAAAAAAAAATTCCCAATTAATCTCTGCTTCTTAAACTAGGCTTTATGCACCTGGATGCGGTGACAGTTACTGGGTTTTGAAAATGTGAAGCAGAGCAAAGAGTCAAGGAAAAAGCCTGAACTTTGTCCTTTGATTGAGGGACATATGGTCTAGTAGGGTAAAAAGAAACAGAGACAACTAGTGGAATTTTCAGGATCTGAGGGCGCTGTTATCCCAAGATGAAAAATCGAATAAAATTTTCAAACTGTAATAATGCCGTCCCAATTCACATATCCCTCCCTGTAAGTTTTAGGCTTACAAACCAAAGAAAAATATGAAGGACTTTCTAGACTCCTTAAAAAAGATAACCTTATAATAATTTTTAAAATAACTACTTGCAGGGGCACCTGGGTGGCTCAGTCAAGTTAAGACGCTCCTTAGGCTCAGGTCATGACCTCAGGGTCCTGCTCCTTGGGCTCCCTGCTCAGCGGGGAGTCTGCTTTTTGCTCTCCCTGTGTCGCTCGCCCCCACACTCATTTTCTCTCTCACTTGATGGGCTCTCTCAAATAAATAAATAAATAAATAAATAATCTTTAAAAAAATAAAAATAAAATAAATAAAATAACAACTTGCACATAGAACCTAAAAAACGCATCTACTACTTATGGGAAGGAGGAAGTGGTGAGTGAACAAATCAGGTACACGTAATATGTATGGGTCTTTTCACTGGTTTCTTCTATGCACCGTGGTGTTTCTGTCCTAAGAGCGGCGCAGAAGGGCACTTTTTCACTAGGGTAGGAGGGGATCCATTGTGTGGTTTCTCAAATAACCCCAACCAGTTTTAAAAGAACACTGACGTGACTGCTGTAATTTATCCAAACCTCAGATATCCAACTTTTATAATTATAAAGTGAGTTGCACACGCCTATGTATCTTGGATAATTTTTACACTTTCTTTTTGCTTTTATTCTTTCCACGTAGGAAAGATTTTTACCAATAGTCTGGACATTTCCACACAGATCTCTGGCCACTACAATAATATCTATGTATCTATATATCACATTGTTTAGAAGTGAAAGTGTTTCACTAAAGGTTACTTAAAGACAAGGAAAACATGCTGGGTACCGCTTGAATTGGAAGCATACAGTACAACAACAAAAAACAGCAGCAATAGAACAAAGTCGAGCTTGTTTAATAAAAAATGCTTACTCATTCATTTGATCCTTATAGTCAAAACTCTTTTCACAAAGAGGGTATCTTGGATGAATTACAGAAGTAGAATTTCTAAACAAAGAGGCAAAATTTGACCTCCCTAATTTTCAGCACAGCTACCTAAACTCTGCCTACAGCTCTTTGGGATCCAGGTATGTTAGAGTTTTCTGTACCTCAAACACGCCAGGAATTGTGTGTTCTTTTCTTCAGAACGGGTTGCCCTCGCTTGAAAAACACTGAGTTAAGAATTTAAAGAAACCGTGTAAATTTTCCTTGAGATTAAGTACAAAATGTGTTAGATACTATTTTTAAAAATAAGAAGACAGGAAAGAAAAATCACAGAACAGCCTGTTCTCAAGGAGAAATAACAATGGTACATAATAATAATAATAATAATAAAAGGTGAAATTACTGAGGGCTTCAAAATTTAGCAACACATGAGGTTCAAACATGTTTCTCTCACATTCCTCAATCTCCCATTTCACTGGCTTCTATCCTTTTCCACTTGGGATTTACCAGGCAACCTCCCTATCCCCCGCTGCTCATCCCCTGAGCAATTGCGTTGAGATAATGTGAAACCCATGCCTTCTGGTGCATATTCCATCACCAGTGCAACCACAGAGTAGCAGAAATCCTACCACACCTGACCAGCTGAGTATCCTTCCATTTCTACCTACATTCAGGATGCTTTTTGCTGCCATTCCTGTAACTTCCGTCGGCTTTTAACTAACTACGAAATGGTTCATTCACCAGGCCTAGTGATTTTGTGATTGCCTCTTTTTCCTTTGATACTGTTGTGATGACTTCAGAAAACACTCTATTAATTTTACTCGGTTGTCTTTGAAGTTTAGATGTAGTAGTTTAGCATGTTTTGTTAACAAATGTCGATCCTATTTATTGACCTTGACCTCGTTTTCAAACAATAATATACTTCCGGCTACTTAAACATGCAAAACTTATTACTTGAATTCTCATTACATTTTCTACTTGTGACTGGAGCAAAGAAAATCTTTTAAGTCTTCCCCAAAGTGCAGCAGTAACACAGCTCTAAGGGAAGATAACTTGAATAAGAAAGAGTAGCCAGAGAATTGAATTTTATAAGTGTAATAATAATTTGGAGCTTTAAGTCACGCTAACTGCGTTTCTGATAATGAAAGAAAATTCTTATACCTTGAGGCCTGGTGATCAGAGAACATTGCTTAGTTCTAAGTTAAGAGTCTACGCCAAGGAGATCATTACCTATTAGCCTTACCTGATATTAAAAATAATTTATTTTTAGAAAAATTATCAGGAAAGCACATACTGCTTTTAAAATTTTCAACTGAAGAATGGATCTAACTCATATATGATTTAAGTAAGACATATTACATAGATTACATGTATCACAAGGCTTCTGTCCTTTGGTCAAAATAATAAATGGAAAAGAAAATGCTAGCAATGATGCAAGAGGTAATATATGCATCAAGAGGAAGGCCAGCTGCCCATATTTCAAAAAGCATAACCTTCGCTATGTTGGAGCAACCTGTGAATTCAACAAGGATCTCGGATCCACTGCCTGACGTAGACTGTCGGCTAAGTCCATCCCTATTTTTCCTGCACAGGCCTGGACCAACCTTTGCTTCTACCACCTAACAGGCAGCTCAGAGGGGGTGAATAATGTTTAATTGGAGCAAATCGTGCAGGTAGCATTGAACAAGGCTTAAAAGCTTCAGCGAACTATTTAACTATTTGAACATCAGCATTCTAAATAGGCCTATGAAACTGAATTTAACATAAAGAAAAATATAACTCAAGATAAAGACATCAGAAAAGAAAGCTTCATGAAATAGAATCACTAATAAAACATGCCAAAGATATGCCCTCCTATGAAAGCCTAATTATCTGGTATTTGGGGTTTGTATACTGTTGATGTGACGTGAAGTTTAGCTGCCCTAAGAAAGATGAATATTCCTGAAAAAATGGGGGCCAAACTTAAGCCATCCCATGGGTAACCATCTTTTTGTCTTCAGAATATGTGTAAATATACAATAAATATAAAGAACAGAACCATTATAATTATTTGAACATTAACCTTTTTGAAGAATTACACATAAAGCTATTCATAGCGATTCAGAATTAATATGTTCTATTTTATTTGAGTAAGTAGGACGAATAGGAAGGGATGCGGATAATTTTTTCAAAAGTCCAGACAAAACAATGCTAGAGTAAATCTTTCAGTAGCGAAAGGGACAAGTAGGTAACACAATCTTCATTTCGAACATCCATCATTTCCCTGCAAATAGAGAACGGGTGTCCAAACGCCTATTCAAAACCTCACAATAAAATAACTTTTTTTCCCCAAAAACTATGACTAAGAACATCCTGGATAAGAAACTTTTCACAAATGAGTATCCTAATTATGGAATTCAAAATAAGGATTGTATGTTCCAATACAAAGAGTTTATTATAACGTTAGTTTCTGTGGAAACTAACCCTTGCTTCCCTTGTTTATGGGACACAGCTAAATTCATCAGAAGAGGCCTTCCATCTTGGATTCACTAGGTTTCAGGGTAGCTTATTAAACAGATTCAAGGGGGAAATGTGCCTGTAATCAGACCTTCACCCCTAGATCCACCAGAAGGAGAATATACACAGGCAACAGTTTTTGAGGCATTAAAAGTAGCAGCCTCAGGATGGTAAACACAGGCTACGAACATTCACACTACATATTGTAAAGCGTTAATTGAAGAATGTTTATTTGGCACGGGAGGCATCCCTTTTTTGTACATTCCATAAGATGCTGGTGTCATGTTTACATGGCTATGCCACCTTGCAGCCATGCATTCTTCAAAACAGTTGCTAAATGCTTATAATTACCTTTCTCTCAATACCAGATTCATACGCTTAATTCGATCTGTGTTTTGGAACCCTACAGGCAGACAACGTATTATCAAATAGATTAGATGCCTTTTATGATGTTGAAAGACAGGCATCATATATAAACTGGTTTTACTGAAGAAGGTTATTATGCATGCACATGGGTGAATCAACAGTCCAGAGCAAGTAAGTAGGGCTTGAAACAGTTGATAGATTCTCATGTGGGATACTCACTTTTTCTAAGTTTGCAAGAAATACAAAGCTTGAAGTCATTCTTTCCTCTGACTGAAAAAAAATAATTAACAGAAAGATTGATCTTGGCCAAATATGGAATGAAAAGATGCATATAAACATAGAGCGGAGGCTTTTTTCATAGGAAAAATATTAGTGAGCCTGTTGAAGATACAATAATGACTCATTATAAGGAAGACCTTCTGGTATTTATGCGTGATGTGGTGCTGTTAATAGGCAGTGAGAAAATAAGAACACCAGAAATGTTAAGGTTTGATGAAGTGGTCTCAGAGTAAAACCTATGGAGTCTCGAAGACCAGGGAAACCTGAAAAATACAGGGGTCTTATATTAATTTTAATAATTCAAAGTAAAGCTTCATTTTTGAGTTTAGATTAAGTTTGATTTAAATTTAGTATAAATTAAACTAATGTATGAAAGTCACTAGGTTAAAAAAAACCTTTTAATTGACTGCTTTACGATATGGATCTATAATTTTCCATTTCTTAAATATTAAAGGTAGTTCTTAGAAAGTAATTTGTTACTTTCTAAGGGAGGGTGTAGGTCATGGTGCATCCACTTAAAATTGTAAAAATCTGAATTCTCTCCTTAGAGCTTTTTTTTTTTAACAAAAAGAAAAATCACAAGGGGTGCCTGGTTGGCTCAGTAGGTTAAGCATCCTACTCTTGGTTTCCACTCAGGTCATGATCTCAGGATCCTGGGATCCAGCAAAACATTGGGTTTCATGCACAGCACAGTTTGCTTGGGATTCTCTCTCTCCCTCTCTCTCTCTGCCCCTCCCCCTGCTTGTGCTCTAACTCTCTAAAATAAATTAATAAATCTTAAAAAAAATAAGTCTGCTTTTTTTGGGCATATGATACTATAGTATCAAAAATTTATAAACTCATAGTATTAAACAGGAGCAAAAAACTTGGAATCATCAGAAAAACCCTAAACGCCTATTCATCTGTATCTTTGTAAGAACTTTTAAATAAAAATTGTACTGATAAGGACTGGAAAAAATAACTGTGAGGGATCCATACTCAAACTAAGGGCAACTGCTTGTATTTGATGGAAGCTACTAATATTTTTAAAATACACATCTCATGAATTTAGGTTACAAAATATTTAGCCAGAAATGACATAGTCCAACCATGCAGGATGCAGTTCACTACTCAATGTAACTCTTTTTTGACCAATTAAATTTAGCATATTATGGACTTTCGTCTATAGGTATAGCTTTAAGATAAAGTAGTTGTTATTTAAAATTTTATATTTGCTTTTTAATTTTCAATTTTGAATATATACAATAACTGTTTTGAATTTTAAATTATGGTGTTTAGAACATTCACAATATGGCTATCGTTCTACTTGCTCTCCAACTTATCTCTTCTATCTACACTATTTTTCAGAAAGCCATCATGTTACACACACACACACACACACACACACAAACACCAGGGATCTGAGGGCAGACTGTCAAGCAAAAATGGGAAAACAAGATTGTAGGAATGAGTAGTAAGGACAAAGGCCTACCTAGAGTGGCATAAATGAGACATGAGACTAACAAGTCACATTGGTTTCAACTCCAAAATGTTATTCAGAATTTTACAGATATATTCTCTCCTGATTCTTGATGCCTCTCAACTAATGAACAGGAAGTAGATAAATTCTCATTGGACGACTTGAACCATAGTCTATTTTATTTTCTGTAGATAATTTGTAAAGGTGAGACACTGAAGAACTAATTTATTCTACTTGAGGATGATAAAAAACAAGTATGGCAAGAGTTTGAAATATATACACAAAAATTCAGAATTATGTAGCTGGAATATTAGGAAAATACCATGCAGGTAAACCCCTAAGACATACATTTCCTACTTGGCAGAATGGTGTGAAGAAATACAGCTATTTCAGGAAAAGTTTATTTTTAGCTTTTGGTTCCATAAAAAGAACCTGTCTTATTAACTATTTTTCATATGAAGGAAAAACTAGAAAGCATTGCCTTAAAAATCGGAGTCAACTAGAATTAATATAAAATTCGCTTTCAATAATGAACAACATGACAAGTAGTGATAAATGCCATTTATTTTAGAATACTTTATAATGTTTACATAAAAGCAAGACTGAAATATGTCCAGGGTTTGTTCAGAGGCAAACACACACTTCTATCTTCCCACATCCACAATTTAGAAAAGAGAGGAAATTTTTTTTGAAAAGAGAAGAATTATCAAAAGCAGATTATAACTTCAAGTTAATATATGATCGTAATGAAAATTAAATGTTAAATTAGGGTTCCCCCAAGAATAGGAAGCTAGAATATAAAGATTTTTCTTAAAAAAGATCCAAGCATGATGCCTCTTTGGTAAAAAAGTGATCAAATATGTTGTATTTCAGGTGTTAATACATAAGGACAAGTAAAAAAAAAAGCATGATTTACAGTGAAATCATACTAAATACAGATAATTACTAGACTTCACTACAATTATCTTGCTTTATTACAGTAGAAATTTTAGTTACGTGAAACCCATTTTTTAATTTAATTTTATTTATTTTTTTTAAGATTTTATTTATTTATTCGACAGAGATAGAGACAGCCAGCGAGAGAGGAGGGGGAGTGGGAGAGGAAGAAGCAGGCTCATAGCAGAAGAGCCTGATGTGGGGCTCGATCCCACAATGCCGGGATCACGCCCTGAGCCAAAGGCAGACGCTTAACCGCTGTGCCACCCAGGCGCCCCACATTTTTTAATTTTAGAATCTTTCCTAAGTTTTATGAGTTTACTAGGAAAAATAGATGGCATTGATAGAAAGCAAAGGAATTGGGAGTAAGTCACCTACATACATATGATGTTCCAGTGTCTCTTGAGGGGTATCTGGAGGTATCTACATGGCTAAAAACTAGTGACATAGCACAATTAATGCACTGTGCTGATTTACTTCTTCTGGTTATCAAAGGTGTCATGAGTTTCCTGACATTCTTGATTTGTATGTAGCAGAGGGTTTCTGAACACTGGTAAGGGGTAGGGGTTTTTGACTACTGAAAGCCATTCACAGTACTCAACCACAGGTGAGATGGTCATAAGACGATTCAACACCCCCTCCTTCGTTCCTACACTAGGAAAATAAGAGCCCCATTTGAGGGTGGTCAGATGGGGATTTAACCCAAGAATTATAAAAAGGAAAAAAAAATCCAGCAAATTCTGTGTGGGCTACCGTAGTTTATCCCTGTAGACCTTTTCACTTCGTTTACCAGAAACTTTTGGGTCCACACTTTTCCACTTCTCACAATGGGATTGTGACTTTCTCCTAATTATGAGGGAATGGGTTACCAGTGTGGACAATTCCGGAAAGGCATCTCTCTCTAATTCTCCCCTATTCATTTTTGCACAAGGCAGTTTGAGGTGGAGATCCACTGGGCTGAGCAAAGTCACCAGCGGGGGAGGTGCTCCTGGAATGAGTAGAATGTGCATTCTTTGGATGCTTGGACAGGGTGGCTGCTCTCTTCTTGGCTTCTACCCATTTTCTCTGGTTTGGCTGCTTCCATAGGAAACAGGCATTACTTTTAAACACTCAGTGGGGTCCCTAGCTCTTAATCACTGACAACGGAGATTCTTAGGGTTCTGAAATCAGGCTTTTAAAGCAGAACTACGTTTTATACACATATGGTTTAGGTCCCTTCAATTTTTGTTTTGTTTATTCTATTTCAAAATTAAAGAATGAAGTTGAGGGAGTTATCTGGTCTTGGTTGAAGTCTCTTTGGCAACGAATGAGTCAGCATCCTTAGCACTGGAAAAAGATTAATAAGGCAAGACCCCTTTCAGGGAACTGGTGTGTTCCTGGCTTGTTCTTCATGAGCTTTTCATTTTGAGGGGCGTGGTGATTAGTAAATAATGCAAATAGACTCAGGCTACAATTGACGTTTACCTATACTTAGCATCTATTCAGTAAAATATTTTATTTTATTTTTTTAAAGATTTTATTCATTTATTCGGCAGAGATAGAGACAGCCAGTGAGAGAGGGAACACAAGCAGGGGGAGTGGGAAAGGAAGAAGCAGGCTCATAGCGGAAGAGCCTGATGTGGGGCTCGATCCCATAACGCCGGGATCACGCCCTGAGCCGAAGGCAGACGCTCAACCGCTGTGCCACCCAGGCGCCCCTATTCAGTAAAATATTTTAATTGCCATTATGAAATACCACTCTTTTTCACAGCTACTTCTTTTTTTCTGAAGAATAATTTAAAAACTCTGAAAAGCGAAATAGATCTTTTTATACAGTTAACTAGTTTATCTCTTCAAAAGATTTTTAAAAACAGCAGATGAACTTCTGATCAGGCACAAAGCTGTTTTCTAGAACAGTCTCGCGAGTCCCTGAGTCACCCTAAGCCATCTTCATGCCATATTGTACTCCTACCCTAGTTCTTCCACTCATCCATTCTTGTTAATGTGCTTATGATAATTCTCCTGAGAATTATTTTAGGATTCCAAGTTGTATAAATTACAATGACGACAATTTTGCCTAAGGAAGCCATTTGAAACTCTCATGGATTAGGCTCTATACAGACTTCTGTTTGATACTCAAATTAATGTATAATAAATGAAAACTAGTTGGTTTGGCAATACTATTGCAATCTTTAAAATTTCATTAGTTTGCACAGGCCTTTGCCTACCTTTTTCTGAATTAGAGTGGCATATACTACACATTCAGACATATAAGCGTATTAAAAGAATATTAAAAATTGAAATAGTGCAAATGAATATGCACAATTCTTATTCCTTCTTTGGAAATCCCACGGCACAAGAATAGATTGCTCTGTCAAAGCCCTTATCACACTGTATTATAATTACTGTTTATCGTCTATTTTTCTGACTAGGCAGAGGGCTTCAGGAGGTCTTAACCTATTTATCTTTGGATCTCCAGCTCTGACATAATGTCTCGCACATACAGGAGGCTCAGCACAAATCCACTGAATGAAAGAATAAGTGAGGAAAGAGAATGGGCAGGATTTCCTTACTCTGCCCCTTTGTGGTGCGTGAACTCCTATCCCTTTTAGCCTGCAGGAGTCTCAGCTTCCTCATCTGTAATATGGGTCAAGTAAGGAGATGTAAAGAGATTCACAAGATACCCTGTGTATGTAAGCTATAAAGAATTACACAGGGCTTGGTTAGCTTTATTTTTTATGTTTTTTAAAGATCCTATTTATTTATGAGACAGAAAGAGTGAGCATGGTCTGGGAGGGGCAGTGGGAGAAGCAGGCTCCCTGCAAAGCAGGGAGCCAGATGTGGGGCTCGACCCCAGGACCCTGGGCTGGGAGCTGAAGGCAGAGGCTTAACCAACTGAGCCACCCAGGGCCCCAGGGCTTGGTTAACTTTAGTATATTTTAGTTCAATCAGAGCTGATCAACTTACTATGTATGAAACTCTGGGCCCAGTAATGGGACACCCAGCTCCTTTCCTGATGGACTAGAGAGTCTAGTAGGTAAATGGGCAAGTGCTGTAACACACGTGACAAATTACAGGACACTGAGGAGCATATTAGAGGGTCTTTACCCCGGGAGTCCAGGAGTATTCTTGGGGAATGTGGTATTTAAGACTATGTATGACTGGTAAATATTTCAGACAATGGAGGAGAGGGTGAAGAGACCAGGAAGGAAGAGTGAGAGTATGATGTCACGTGTGTAACTAATCCTCAG
This sequence comes from Ailuropoda melanoleuca, assembly GCF_002007445.2. NCBI lineage: Eukaryota > Metazoa > Chordata > Mammalia > Carnivora > Ursidae > Ailuropoda > Ailuropoda melanoleuca. The sequence goes on from NC_048218.1 coordinate 25,470,528, forward strand.
ACCTCAACGTTTAAAATGGACTGTAGCAACATCAATTAAGGAAGACATTTAAAAAATAATTTGATGGAAAAGATGTCCAACATAGTCAGTAAAAATAAGATAGAAAGAATTATGATGTTATGACAAGATGAGAACCTTTGGTATGTCTCTAGAAATTTCTTAAATTCCTCATATCCTAGCATTCTTCCAAAGATCATGTGACAGTGCTTTCGTAATCTTTTATGGTTCATCTGCTTCCAAATTATACAGAAAAACATCTAAGTTAAACTACATTTTTTCTTCCATCACGTAGGAAGTTTTCTCTTTGGAACTACATTTCCAAAAGTCTCCTAACTCATATAACCTCATTTATCACTTTTGTGCTTTAGCAAATGTTTCTGTCAAAAAAAAAAAAAAATAGCAGAATCCTATCTCCACAATGCAAAAAAGAAAAAAGAAAAAAAATCTTTTAATAATGTTTCTGAATAATTGCATATGACTAAATTAGTTTTAAAAATCTGAAAGCATTTTGCTGTTGAGTGGTTTCACTTCTCATTAATTACTGGTATTATTTGGCTTTCTTAAGGTAAAAAGAATACTCTTCACAGAAATATTTATATTGACAGAATTAGTAATTTAATGAATGTTTGTCATATTATATTGCTACTTATGATGAATTATCATGTATTAGATGCCATATTAACATTTATATTTTGTATGCTTCATGCCAATACCATAGTAGTGTGAAGTCTATTTTACACTAACAAGTAAAGATTAAACCGTGTACTAAGGTCAGTTGTCTTAAAACTGACTTCTTTAAAGAAGTAGTGAAAAGAACACCAGCAAATCAGAAAATCTAGGTTTGATTCTTTGTGTAGCCACAAACTAGTTCCGTGGCTTCCGGTGGGTGACTTAGCTTCTATTTTATTAAATAATTGTTTTCTTTATCCTTCTCATTTATGTTTTAAACAATGTGGAGACAATATTCGAAAGACCTTTCCATGGAGACTAGTTATAAAATAGATACTTAAAGTTTATTTAATAAGTATTGATAAATCCTAGAAATTCCAATTAAAACAAAAAAAAAACACCAAAAACCTCTATAACATTATCACCTTCTATTTCAGTACACGAATTCTAGACCCAGAGCCATCTCCGTGAGTACTATTTTAAATGCAAATGTAAATGATGCGTTTTATTGAATCATTGTTTACATTATAACTAATCCTCAGATATCAATGCTCAAAATGGACTGTAGCAAAATAAAGCAGGACATTTAAAAAATAATTTGATGGATCCCGATATCCAACATAGTCAATAAAAAATAAGATAGAATTATGATGTTATGATAAGATGAGAACCTTAGGTATTTCTCTAGAAAGTTTGACTATAAATACATTTAAAAGAACAATTTTAGGGGTTGAGGGGAAGAAAGACGCTACAGAATGATTCCCATAATATTCACACCATCAATGAAATAGTTCACTTTGCTCAGTTTGACCTACATAAAATTATACTTACTACTCTCCCTGAATAGAGCGCATAGTAGAAAAGTCTGGTGCCTTCCTGATTGCTGAAGGAGTTGAATGTTAATTACCTTGGAGGATAAATGTGGCTTCAAATTATGTATTTATTATACGAGTTATTATTTTTCCATCCTCAAATTTCCTAATGATAAGAAACAGCCTATTTTAATCAAATTGGCTTCCATTATGCTCCATAAGTGCAAGAGACACCAACGTGGGCCTGGAGATAATGATGCCAGGAGATGACAATCGAAGTTTTAGGCCACCATCTTCAGGGCAGTCTTCTAAAAATAAGTGGCCATTTAAATGCTACCATATCTTGTTTTGCAAATCTATCCTCACACAGCAAATAATCGTTTTTGGTGCAAAAGTTAGTCATAAAATTCTCCATTAGTGGTTGGTAATGGACCATAATATTACATGTTTGTAAAAAGTGCATTTGGAAAATGAAATGCTGGAAGTAATGGCCATATAAGGAATATTAATATTTATATGAGATAACTTCATGGGAAGAGATTTCCTTTTTACTGTCAACTGCCCACACAGAATATTTTCCATTTTCTCGAGGAGGAAGAGCTTTGAAATTCTATCATTTGTCAAGCTGTATTAGTCCTCTGCTTTGTTGTGTCCTAGCTGCTTTAATAGAAAAATGGGAGTGATTATAATTGTTAGCTTTACGATGGATGTGATAAAATAAATCAGAAATGAGTCTTGGAATGTTCAATATATTACAGGCAAACAATATTAACCTATGTCTCAATCAAACTGAATGCGTATAGCAGATTTTCACCCTTCATTATGAACACACAAACCCTAAAGGGATGAATTTCAGGCAAGTCTCAAGAGAGGATCTGGCACATGTTAACTGCCCTTTCAACTTCAACATAAGGTTATTTACTTTCCCAATGTGGTGCCAGTCATGCGAGAGATGTGAGCCATTTCCACCAGGGTCAAAAACGACAAAGATGCTTTTGCTGAAGATAAAATGAACTGAAATCACCTAATTACACACAAAGAAATTCATTCCAAACCTTTTCGTTCTTGTTTTAAAAGCAATTTGCTATTTACATAAAGAAAAATACGATCATACTTTCAATGATCAACTCAGATTGGACGAAGGTTGCTTTTAGGTTTCACAAAGTCATGAATAATAATGATGACTTGGAGTAGCATTGACGGAGCACTCCCTCAGAGCCAAGCCCTATTCTGCTCTCTGTTCCTTCCTTCGCCCTTTCCCACAACCTTGCGGTTGGCATCGCTTTACAACATGAAGCATCTGAGAGGCACAGAGAAGTTAAAGAACCTGTTTAAGGCCATACATCTCATGAGTGTCTCCAATGCTGACAAACTGATACTGGAGCACGCTCTGTCTCTGTTTGTTGATCCCCCTCTCCCTGAGCAGGGAAATGAAAGACTCATTGAAGGTTATTGCTCAGTTCAAGTGCTAATTACCAAATGCTGCCTTGCATTCCTAAACCACAATCTGAAGCAGCCAGCTGTGCGTTTTCAGGAACTGAAGGGGCCTTTAGCAGGAGGACTCAATGGGTGGATAGCCCAAGGCTGTTCTTGGAACTTCGCTAGAACTTACACGGAAGAATACTGGGTCTCTCCTACTGGTGTGGAATAGGTATAGAATACGGTCTTAAGGCAGACCCGACCCAGCAGTGAGAAGCAAAATCATGCAATGTAAACTCTAAGATGGGAGAAAGGAAATCTTAATTCAGACCAAACCTTAGTTTCCTCATCTATAAAATAATGGACCTTCATAACTTCCCTGCTTCCCCTTAGGTTACTATAGACTAAGTAGAAACAAGGTTAACAAGCGTGAAAGTTGGATGCAGACAGCCAAGATCAACACAAAATAGGCATTATTATGAAGTCATAGTTGAAATAATCAGTTGTTAGACAAAAGAAAGGACCACTGGGTTTGACGTCAAGGGGAGAAGATGCACCATGTCCGGGAACTTAACCAGGAAAAAACAGTACTGTTTCCGCTTCAATTCTCCCTGGGCCTGCCTCTCACAGGGTGCATCATCATAATTCCAAAGCAAGTCAGGTGACTGCACTGTAGGAAGCACAAGAGCTCCTGACTCTTACAAGGATCATCTTTATATAGACCGCACTCCAGGACGATTAAAAACTTTTAAGAGAGATTTTCAGTAAGTGAATCTGTAGAATAAGATGAAGTTTGAGAGAGTAAAATAGTAGAGCCCAAAAGCACTAACCTAGGATTCAGAACTTTGGCCAGAAGTAGATCCACGACTTTCAGTTATTCCAGAAGTATCCACACTGTAGGTCTACCCTGAGCCAATCATTGTGGATAAGAACTAAACTGATCAAACAGACATCCTCTTCAAGTTGGAAATCCATATGCTACTAAGGAGGCACATATTGTAAAGATAAGTTATTAAGGAGTTTGACTTCAGTTTTCTTAGTTTTTAAATGAGGATATTTAGCCCCCTTCACTCTTATTACCTGTGACTAATTGTTTTAAAAAGTGACAAACTAAACAGAAAATGATACAATGCCAAGGAAGATATAAGAGAATAGAAATGCCAGAGCATGCAACTTAAACATTATTAGTTACATATTAATGTGAATAAAGGGAATAAGCAGATCTTGAAGAATAAATACAATTTTGCCACAAATATAAGTAACTTAAATGCTTTTAGACAGAAGGAACAAAACAAGCAAGGACTTCTAAGTTCATTTTTACCAGATCACAATAGCTTCCATGTATTACCTTCTATGTGACAAGCAATTTATAACATAATTTGAATTATGCTGTCTCTTTTAATCCTACAGGAGCTCTATGTTGTATTACTACCCTAGCTTTAGATAAAGCTAGTGAGAGTTAAAGAGATAGGCCCCACAACTACAAAACAATATGGCTACATATGTTCTCTGCTAATGTATTTACTGCCTTCCATTTTACAAGTGTTCTTGAGCGACTTTGGGGCATGGAGCCCCAGCAGTGGCATATGGGTATGACCTGGAAAGAGATGGGGCCAGGACATGGCAGGGTAGCCTGATAAGGTGTATGCTGGTTCACTGGAAAGAAATTGTAAAGTTCTTCAATGGCCGGTAGAGGAATTTAAACTTTATTTAGTATATTCAAGGTAATAAATGTTTTACAAAATATGCACTGGTCTTTGAGTAGGGACTTAGAGAGAAGGGAAGGTGCTTTGGGAGTTAAAAGAAAGCCAGAGGCTTCAATGAGGGTCAATGTGAAATATTGTGAAACTGAGTAAAAATGGAACTCAGATATGTGGAACAATTTTTAAAAGAATCCAATTACCTTAAAATATCCCCTAGTTTACTTTAAAATATCCACAGAAACCATATAATACTTTATTAGTTTCAAAGGTGTCATTAAATAGCCAGAAAATAATAACATTGGACTCTACTATTTACTCATGTATTTATTAATTTGAAGAAATTTTTTTTAAAGACTTTATTTATTTATTCAACAGAGATACAGACAGCCAGCGAGAGAGGGAACACAAGCAGGGGGAGTGGGAGAGGAAGAAGCAGGCTCATAGCGGAGGAGCCTGATGTGGGGCTCGATCCCAGAACGCCGGGATCACGCCCTGAGCCGAAGGCAGATGCTTAACCGCTGTGCCACCCAGGCACCCCTGAAGAAACTTATTGAGTTACCACTATGTGCTAAGTAATGAATCAAACTCTAAAATAGAAAAATTATAGAATCCTATAAGCACAGAACATTATTGTATGGCTAAGAACTATGTCTAGGACTAGAAAGATTAAAGAAATTTGTTAGGGTCAAAAAACAGGTGAGGCAGAGAGCTGGGAATGATGCAGTTCTTAGCAACCAAAGCCCGGTCTCTTAATATTACATTTTATTAATAAATTCTAATAAACTGTCTCTCAGTTTGGCAAAAACAGGGAGAGGAAACAAACATTTTCTGAAAACCCACAAAAAGCAGTTCAGCTAGGTACTTTAAGTTCTCATTTACTTTTCACAAAAACATCATTCTGTGCCCATATGATCCCATAAGACAGAGGGAAAATCTTAAGTCTCTGAAAAGAGTGATTTAACGAAGGTATCAGGGTTCCAGCCTTGACTTGTAAGTGACTATGTGACTTTGAAAACAATCTCCTGATCTTTATGTGCTCACGTTCTTCTGTATAAAATAAAGGAAATGGGGCCAGCTGACAGGACAAATTGCCTCATTAAATGAAAAGATTCATTGTGTGTGAACACGTGGACAAGCATATGCGTGCCTGGTGTGACTTGATGGGTGACACTGAACGTCTCCAGGTCTGTGATTCTCTGCCCAAAGCTGCAAGAATGGGAAGGAACTTGGCGCTGATGAGTGTGGGGAGAAGACCCAGCTGGAAAGCTTGGCTCCCGCAGGGGTTTGAACAAAACTGGGAAGTGTGGGAGCCACTGAGCTGGGGGCGGTCAGGAGGGTCCGGAAGGAACAGGTCCGGCTGTGAGAAACGGTGATGTGACACGGGTGAACACAATGAGGGAGTCAGTGTCACTGATTGCCAGGTGCCATGTAACATTTTTGCCGAGTCTAAGGCAAACACAGACCCAGTGTCGGCTTGGTGTATGAGATTTATCTTGTGATAGCAACTGTGCTAGAAAAGCTGACCAAGACTCTAAAGGAACGGACACAACAGATCATGTGCAAAGAAGGGGTGATTTACATTAACTCAGTGAAATCACTAGAACCAGGGTATTCATCTTTTGGGAAATTTCCCTCTAGAACTCTCAAAAAACCCTCAAAATTCTGTCATTATTAATGCAGAGACCACTTAGAACATCAGAGAATGCATGAGGAAACGCGTCTTTGATATTATAGCACATTGTTTAGTCCCCTGAATTGTATGCTGATGTTATCGCCTGGCTTCTGCTTATTAACCACCGTTTGCTAAACTGCTTCGTTTAATCATGTGAGGTCATAATAGCCTCACACTTATCTTACTTGGCCCTAACATTTAGAGGAAAAAAATTTATTTCCAACTTTCTATTATTTTAATGTAAGTTACTCTATTAATTTTGTATGCTTTTCCCTGGTATTTCGTATCATAAATCTTACTCTGGTTTCTTTATTAGCTTGTACTAGTCCCTTATTTAATGAGAGTGCAGTGTATATGAACGAATGGGATAAGACACTTTATTATGGGAAATGCTACCTCAATGGAATTGCAAAATAAAAATAGAACATTTTCTTAGATAAACAATGAAAGCAACATGTACTATCAGACATAGTGATACTAAAAAAATTATTCATTGTGTTCTTAAAATTCAAATTTAATTGAGCATCCCATATTTTTATTGCTCAGTCTGGCAGTTCTGTATCTCTAAAACCCATGCTTTATAATGAAACTATCTAAGCAAAGAAGGTCTACCTTCCCTACACCCAACAACCACCCACCAAATCCCAGATCTACTCTGAAGGCCACAGCACTTTCAAAGCCATCAGTAAAATAATCAGCATTTGAAAAGGGGCAAGTTCACTATCTCAGCTCCTGAAATCACTGACACAAAAGGAATAATAGGTGCTTAGGGCCAAGCAGGTAAAGATGCTGCTTCCTGGAGGGTATTTAGGCCCTTATCCCGGACCCAGGAATGGGGTGCGGCCTCTCCGGCCTTTCCTTAGATTGGCAGGACAGGATCAGAGCCCTGGTTAATGCGTTTGAGGCCCTAGATGCATGATACCATGGAACTTTCGATGCCTATGTTGCTTCCTTTCTGGAAGTTATCTTGCCGTGAGAAACTCTCCAATACCCTGACAAAGAACTGTATCTAGCCTGCAGAAAAGAGGGACAGAGAATCAAGTTCAAAACCTCACCAACTTTTGAGCCCAGTTCAGGTACCTCCTATCTAGAAAATGGTCTTTGAGAACCATCTTCTCAGGTTGCCGGCTTCCTGAATAAAGCAACCTCTCCTTTCCCACCCAAAAATTAAAAAATAAAAAATAAACTCTTCCTATTACCCAAAATGAAAATAAGTTGCAATCAAATTACTGAATGTGCTTGCACTAGCTAGTGTGGCAGACTGAATTTAGTTTCTACAGATTAAAAAATAAAAATAATTTAATCATGAAACAGAGACCCACCCAGTTTTCTGTGAGAAACATTTAATGTCATCAATCTTATCCCACAGGCATGGTGCATATGCACTGGCTCAGACTGAAATGATTGGCTTTATAAGAAAGGAATGTGTTAGGAAGAAATTACAGGACTGACCTAGCTTCCAATGGCAACACCTGACCAAGATGATGACCAAGATAGGCCAACAATGAGTATTTTAATTACACTGTAGCTAATACCTTCCAGTTTCATAAGAGCTAAAGTCTATTTTTCTCTAGCCACTCTCATCGATTTAATTAATTCAATAATTCATTCATTTATCTAGTAAATATAATGTTCTTACTTTTGGCACTTGGCTAGATATTAAAAAGTGATTTATGTGTACTAATGGAAACAGACATTATGCAGAGAATTAAGCAATAAAAATATAAGCAGGATCTACTTACACAAAACAGAGAAGAGAAAAGAGGAGGAGAGAACGACAGAGAGTCACAGCAAGAGAGACAGAGGTACTAAAGAGAAATGCAACAAGAAGGGATTGTTACCCCTATTTTACAGATGGGAAAACCAATAAGGCTCTTAAGAATTTTATCATTTGGGGCGCCTGGGTGGCACAGCGGTTAAGCGTCTGCCTTCGGCTCAGGGCGTGATCCTGGCGTTATGGGATGGAGCCCCACATCAGGCTCTTCCGCTATGAGCCTGCTTCTTCCTCTCCCACTCCCCCTGCTTCTGTTCCCTCTCTCGCTGGCTGTCTCTATCTCTGTTGAATAAATAAATAAAATCTTTAAAAAAAAAAAAGAATTTTATCATTTGTATATCCACAGTAGTGAGAAATTGCATATGTTTACAAAGTATGAATGATATAAGCAGGAAAAGAATTAACTTCAGATGTATGTAAGGGACTATAATGTCAGAAGGAAGAGGTGAGACTTCTTGTCTACCATGACCTGACAAGGAGAATATTTGAAACGTGATATATTCGAAAGAAGTGCAGGCAGCAAAGCCACTATGATCAGGAATCCAGGGAGTGGTCTCAGAGAAAATAACCACCTCCCAGTGTTTCCTGTGGCTGGCTCTGCCCATGTAAATTCCACAGCTCTGGACATGTGGGACCTTTAATAAGTAAACAGTACACTGTACCATTTCATATGGCAATGACGGTTATAATAATTATATTCTTTCAACTCCTATTATCTGCTAGGTACCATGCCTGCTAAATGCCATATACATGTAATCTTTTCGCCTTTGCAAAAATCTTGCAGTACTGGTATCGTAATTTTTACCTTACAGATGGAGATCACAGAGCCCAGATGAAAAGGTCAGCTTTTGTAGTAGTGGTTGACTCAAGACTTGTTATAAATTCCCGTGTATCTGACTCCAGGGCTGGAGTTCAATTCCCTTATTACTGGGGAGGAAGGAATCGTCCATGACTGTGTTGCAAGTTCAATGTGCAATGAAAGACCAAGCTATTTTGGAGCAGGGGTGACCTTTCTGAAGCCTCTGAAATCTTACCACATAATGGATGCCTATTGGAATGGGTGCCTATGCAGATGGAAAATCTGAATAACACTGAGAACTTTTTCAAACTACACCCACCTCCTACCCCACATTCCCTCCCCCCTGCAGGTCCTTGAGTGATAAGTTTGAGAACCACTGTTCTAAGAGGTCTTAAAACTCAGAGTAAGGTAGGGAATACTAAGCAAGTGTCAAGCTAATATTTTTAGAGGAGGGGGAAAGAAAAACAAGGTCTTCTCCGAGTTCCTAGATTATGTAAGGAATGATGTTAGATCCTTTCCAAATACTAATCAGCTAATCTCGAGTAGTCTGTATGGTTTATTGTACTCCCATTTTTGAAATACTGACTTTAAAAACAGAAGTAATCTTTTACGTAATAGAGAGATGCCGTTCAGCGTTTCTCTTAATCATTAAATAAACATTTTACCACACGGAGCTGATAAATTCCCATTAGAAGTGAATATATTTGCTGTTTTTATGGCCACCTTATGCTATTCGATGTTTTAAAAAATCAAACAGAAAAGAACCCATTGAACTTTAGTCATGTGGATTTCCATGCTGAAAGAAACACTGGTCCAGGAAATCTCTGGAAGAAACAGAAAGGCTGGCCAGTTCAACAAGTGTAGCTGTAGTTTTCATTCTAGACAGTTGTGGAGTAAATCTTACTTTCAAACTTCTACTGTGGGTACCTACCTACGGCTTTCAGATTGATGAGCCTTTGTCATAGAAGGCATTAGAACAAAGTAGTTGAAATCAACTCCTTTGGTTAAGACACATTTCAGTCCTAGGATTTACTATTTATGTGGTTGCAGAAAATAACAGAAACCCTTGACAAGTTTTCTCACTTTTAGAAGAGGACTAATACTATTACAGTAGAGTCCGTCCTACTTGACGTGTTTGGACCAGTGATTGATGCATTAAACAAAAATACCGGTCAGAAAGGGAAACACATTAAAACATATTAAAACATAAATACCTTAATTTTTAAAAGTTCAATTTTCTAATTTTCCCCATATTTTCATGCCCTTTTATTGAGTATGGGACTGGTGACAGTCTTTTCGTGTTTCAGAAATTGTACCATAATGCACCACTTTAATGGACCTGGTCATTCATAAGCAAGAACATTTGCAAATGCACTGATATAATAAACTGAGAGATGGTTTAATCTATATTTTTATGATTTTTCCAATAATTTACAGCTGAATGTTCACATTTAATATGACAGTGATTTTAGCTATCCAATTTTATTGAATCCCTCCAAGAAATTTTGCTAATCTCTTTCTTTTTTTAACTATGTTCCAAGGTTTAGCCAATTAATTATACATATAATCTTAATTAAAATGCTTATAAATTATATGTTGTGCAATGTTTAATTAAAATTTTACATATTTAATTACAAATATGATTTGAAATATATATGTGGTTGGATGGATAGAAACACGGGTTTACAATGTTTGTAAGAAAAGGCCTCAATTCTATGAGTTTACTATTTAATTAATTTCTGGCATCAAAAAGCGTTAAACAGTAACCCAACAAAGTTATTGTTAACTTTTTCAGGAAATCATGGACTGCTATGGTAAGCTGAGAAGAGCTGGGACTCTTTCCTTAGAAAAATAAGCACAACCACATACCTTTAAAGTGTTATACATTTTTTCAAAGGGCTCAGAGACTCAACAAGTTCATCCTATGTCTCCTGTGGATCCATGATCCTAAATTAAGAGCACATTTTTGTTTTTGCTTTGCCTCTGCAACAAGTGATGTTGCTTACTTTCCAATTAGGTTTGTGTTGATCGAATGCTTCAGAAAGAGTTGCAAACCTCTATAGTTTCTAATGGCTTGGCTTTCCTTCTTCTGTATAAATTTTTAAACCCCATCAAATTAAATCTATAATCTATACTGCTGGGGCAAAATAAACAAACAAATAAAAAACAATAAAACAAAGCAAAAATGAATCCCAAATCAATCTGAGTTTCCCAAGCTATTCTTCCCTTAAATCTTAATTCAGCTACAGAGGAAGTACTCTTAACCCTTTACCACTTCATAGATTATCTGACGTTTTCCACAGATGCTCCAGCAGGCCAAATGCAAGTGTGCTACTTTCCAGAACTTCACTGTCTGATACATTAGCTACTAGCCACATGTAGCTATTTAAATTTTAATTAACTAAAATTAACTAACCTTAAAATTCTTTAGTCACACTAGCCACATTTCATATGCTCAACAGCTGCATGTGGCTAGTGGTTACCATTTTGGACTTTGTAGAGAACACTTCCATCACCTCAGGAAGTTCTAGAACATGCAAATATTTCTGCTTCCATCAAGTGATTTGTCTGCTTGCAAGAAGTCTGTTATGTTTGTTCTCAAATCAGTTTAAGCCAGTTAGGTTAATATGAAATGGTATAATTTAGTTAAATATTATATAAAGCAACTTACATATGAGTGTAAAAAGAATGAGAGGTGTTCTAAACCTGAACATTTTGGAAAGACTTTCTAAAATTCAGTCACTTTAAAAATGCTAGAGAGTTGGACATAAGACAACTTTAAAAGATTAGAAATAATCATAAAGAAAGTAGTATTCTGCTCTCAGATTTCTTTGTAATAGATTTGCACTTAAAGACATTTGTGAAACAACTGAAATTAGAAATCAAGATGATGCATTTTGAGATTAATTTAAAAAAAAAGAAAAGAAAAGAAAAAAAGAGATGACTAAGTCCTGATCACCAATCCAAGCTCAAAAATAGTTCTTGGCTTACATAAAAATACTGGAAAATATATAATCAAGTTTTTAAATTTAAGCAAAATGTGTATTGTATGTATGTGTTAATTTTTAAAATCCATTTCTTTAAAAATAGTTGTGTTATCAACTGCTGATCCCAATTGTATTAAATAGGAAGGTTTCTACTACATATAGCAACCTTGCAAACACGAGTCTTCTTCATTACTCTAAACTCAGTGTTTTCATAATTGGTTGTGTCATTTCTATTTGCCACATTTAAGTTCATTGTATTAAATTATATTGAAAAATGTATGGACAGGAACCTGATCTAATTCCAGATGTATGCATAACTGCTCTTTTAATTATCACACAATAAAATATAATTAACAACAATACCAGTTACTTTATTCTTGAGCTCTACTCAGTTGCCCAAGTCTAAGACATTATATAGAGATGAGAACCCTTGAACTTTAATTGTATTCACTCTATTTAACCTTTTTTCTCTGACTTCAAAATGGTATCTATTCATCTATTTATAGCATCAATTACTTGAGAAATAAGAAGTATAAGGATTTGATTGTTTTGCACATTGAGATTCAGATACAAGTGGAAACCTAAAACTACATAGTTCTACTGGACTACTACAGTCGCTACTACATTTTTTTTTGTTGTTGTTAAGATTTTATTGAGGGAGAGAGGGAACGTACAAGCAGGGGGAGGGGTAGATCCCGATGCAGGAGCTGGATCCCATGACCCTGAGATCATGACCTGAGCCAAAATCAAGAGCTGGATGCTTAACCAACTAAGCCACCCAGGCGCCCCACTACTACATTTCTTTCGTTAAAATAGCATCAAACTAATATTGCAATTGGTAGTTGTTGCTTTATCAGTAAATATTTTTCATTAGTCAACTAAATTCAAGGAAATATTTAGACTGTTATGGATTATATGTGTCTAACTAAAATAACTTCATCAGCATAGAAGTGTGTAAGAATCTATCTTTTTTTATACACCTTAGAATTACTTAAAAGTATCATAGATATTCCCAATTATCTAGGTCAAGTGCAAGAAAAGATGCTGTTAGGTTCATTAAAAGAGCAGATTTTTTGCAATTTTGCTTTGCTATGTGATGCCTTCATATCAAAGATGGAAAACTGGCTGCCCTTGGGATCCAAATTTAGATTGACTGAAGTCATTTTGAAATATATTGAAAGTGAGTATGTCTTCTTTGGTCTACCGCAGTCCCTAGTACTTCCTCCTGTCTCCAGTCTGGGCTCACTATACTGCCGAGACCCTGATGCTATTTAAGTTCATGATCCCTGGTAACACTATTTTACATAATGAGACCTTGCATATCTTATGGGGGATATAGGCAATTGACCTCTGAAGGTGGACTTAGTTATGGCTACTATTTCATATTAACTTTTATTCTTCCAAGCACCCTAATGCTAACAGGTTTACCAATTCACAGTTCTTCCCTTTTTTACTTGAGAGACACAATTAACTGCTAGGCCATAGTCCTCTGCCCTGGAGAAGAGTTCTGGAAGGAGGGGAAATGCCATAGTGAAACTAGAAGGTAGATAATTTTTTCTCTATGCCTAGAAAAATAAGAGTGCACTTCTACGTGAAAAGAAAAAAAACAAATAAAATGAATACAGAGTTCATTTTAAATGATATTAATTATGTATCTATCATATTTGAGTCTGCAGATAAATTACTGTGTTATTTGTAGTCTTTCAAAAATAAAACTTTATCTTATTTCAATCAATTAATTAAAATTTGTTTTATGATGCTACCTAAAAATCTACTGATAGCAAGCATAAAACATATCCTCTTGCATAGATCATTGACCTGGATAGAAATCTAGGCTGTATCCATTACTGGTAGATTGGCTCTGACAAAATCATTAAATATTCTGGCCCTCAGTTTGGTCATCTGGAAAATGTGCTATTGATCTCTAAGGTTATTATCATGTATAAATCTAGATTCTATTTTTAATTTCAATCAGGCACTATTTAAGTTCCTATTAAGTAAAAGTACACATGAATTACACAACTTACAAAATAACTTCACTATGTACTACCTGAACATAAAAAAAGTAAAGGGAAACACAAGGCTGAATATGATTGGGGCCAAGTAAGTGTTCCAGCAGTTTAGAGTGAAGAGAAACAGAACAGGGATTTAAGAGGGAGCAGATAGAGGAGAGAAACAAGGGTAGTTTATTTAACTCACACATACCACATACAGGAGAGAGAAGTTAAACACGAATGCACGTGCGACATGATGCCAACTTGAAAATCAAGAACTACCATCAAGCAGACTTGCCCAAAGTTAAAAGTGATATTCCTAATGTCTCTTAAATTCTAAACTTAAAAAGCTTGAAGTCCACCTAAATATAGAATTGCTCCACTATATCATGTAATGTTTTTGTTTCATTTTAAAAAATTTTTGTTCATTCACCAAAGATTTCATTCTATATGCAGAGCCCTAGGGGAAGGAGTTGAGAGTTTTGAAAAGCCAGATATTTCTGCACACAAGGGGGTTGGGCTTATTAATACAGAGTGGCGAGTTTCATAAATCACCTTCAGATGGTATATCACAGGCTCAATTAGATCTACAGACAGTGTTAAGAAAAGACAAAAAAACTCCTCCTTAGCCCATAATGATAGATTCCGAAGTGTCTAGAAATATCTCAGATAACACAGGACTTTACTGCCCAAACATAGTTTATTCTAAGGTGTGCATATGTTCTCACCATTGTTCATAAATGATCTGAAGTTCAACTCAAGTTTAAAAAACGGTTATACACTGCAGGAAGTACAAAGGTAAGTCACGGTCTCCTTGGGAACTTGTACTTACTACTCATAGAAGTTAGAGAAAACTCTGTGGCAATAAAAGTTGCAAAGACTATGAGGATTCAAAATTGAGAAGGTCCTTAGAGAAAGCGTATAGGCTTTGGGGATGAAGAAGTGATATACACGAATCTGACGAACATGCCATTAATAGGTAGCAGGTTTGTTTGGAAGTAGTAGTGGATGGTGGCAATTAGGAAGCAAGTAAGAGATCAATGTTTTTTTGGTGTGTCAGAACCTTCACCTAATGGTCTTTCATAGGCATTCCCTATAGGTCTTTTAGGGAGCCGCCATGAGTATAGTCAAGATCAGTGACCTCAAGAATTATCCCTATATTTTGTGGAAGAGAAGCTAGGTATGGGTATGAAATAATGTTCAGGGTGGCAGAATCCTGTATCACATCATTTGGGGAATCTTGGGGAATCACCTATGCTTGTGAGTCAGCATTTGATAACAGGGAACAAGAGAAACAAAATGATTATTTACAGAAAGTGACTCATTTATTGTAATAGCATAGTCCATGTACTGCTGGATTTTTTCCAAGAAGGCTCAGTCCAACTGCCAAATACCTTATCTGATTCCCTCCTAGTTCACTGAACTAATATGAATAAGAACCAATAGGAGAATATTAACATGAACCAGTATTATGAACTAAATTAGCCTTCTCTAGTATGGTCCAATCAATTGCTTTGCAGTTGTTTTTCCTTTCCCTTTCTTTCTTCCTCCCTGCTTCTGTGCTTCTAACTTCTTCTTGCTTCATTCCACAAAGCATTTAAAGGAAATCAGCTACTATGAACATAAAGATATGTATGCAAGTCTCAAAATATCAAGAGAGATATTGGTAAAGTATAATTCACTGATATTCAATTGTTTCTTGAATTTTCATACTTCTTTTGTTACAAAATGTGGAAACCTTGCTATATAGTAAAATTTTGACCACTTAAATTATTACAGGAATTATTCAATCTGCATAGTTTTCCCTCATTGAATGCTAGCTCACTAAATGTATATTATTTCCCCCATGGCGTATTAGACGTAATTTAACTATTTCTAGATATTGACACCAGCAGTGGTCCCAAATTGTGGTTTCTTTAAGATAATCCTATCAATTTGTGTATTTGTCATCTGCCATTTTTTTTTCATAAAAATGTAGTAAGTTAAAAAAAACCCATAGCTGGGAGAACAAATTTATAATAATTACTAGTGAAAGAACATTCCATGTAGTATTCTCACCCTACAGAGGAGTTTTTATTTTCTGCATTGATGCTAATTGTATCCTCTGCCTTTCAGAATTATTATGACTTCACATGACTAACGTTTTTGATCACAGCTACATCTTTGTAATTTTTCAGCTATTCTTCTATAATACCAGCTCCCCTTAGATAGGGTAAATAAGAGACCACAATTCTATGCATTTGTCATATTATTTTCATAAGTTTATCCTTAAACCGCATATCACAGTTGATTTCTGTGGTATACTTCACTCTATTGCACACACGGAAACAGGCATTTCTTGACAATAGTATTCTATTTGGCCATCAATGACACTGACTTGGTCTCCAAATTTGTACACAAGAGTATTTGAACACACACACACATACACACACACACACACACACACACGTCAGAGAAGAAAGGGACTATAGATTCTCAAAGACTAAACTATTTACAAAGATATAATTGTTTACCACTCAGTTGTTTTGTTTCTTCCACCTTTGTGTAGAACGGCAACCATTACACACAACATTGTTTCTGTTTGCTAGGAGTACTTTCCTTCTCAGCTCTTCATTTTCTCTGCCTCTTACTCTCTTGTCTATGTCTCTCACCTCTCGTTCATTATCCCTTGATTAGTCCTTGGAACTCCCTTTCTTAGAGACTACTAGTCTTTAACTTCTGCTTATGAATCAGATAATTTTGCTTGAAATCATTGGTATTCAGCTTTCTAAGGCTCCTGTGTTCTTCCCATTGGTGATTCAAAAGTTCATTCTTCACCACTGGTGGTAAATTCTAGATTCTGAGATAGTCTGGATGTCAGAGTGTTCCATAGGAAGCTCATCACCACACTGTCAGGATCTTATGGTTCTTAACATATATATGTATCTAAAATCTTTTCTAATGTATTCAATGTTCCATACTTAGGGTTTAAAGTTCCAATATCTGTAACTATTTAATTCTGTGACTGTAAGATGATCTATATAAACTAGCCTCTTTATATAAACTACACCATTCGATGCCACTAAGACTGATGGCAAGTTCCTGTTCTCCAAAGAGACCATTTGCTTTGTACAGACAGACTATTTTAAGTGCCTTCCCTTCAAACAAAAATGTGATCCAATCCTCAATTATACTTCATATATTTATCATTAATTTCTTGACATGTTTCTGGTTTAGTTGTTTCTGGTTTATTCAACACATGTGGCTGTACAAAAATAAAGGGTAGAAGACAAGGGAAGTATACAAAATAGCAAAAGCTGGTTTATAAAAATGATGTTGAAAGAAAAACCATTCACTAGAAATCAAAGGGTTTAAAAATTCAAAAGAAATACACATAATCTAAATTTAGGGTTATAAACTATAATGAACTTATGAGTAAAAATGAATTTGCTTTATTCTTTTTATTCTAGAGAAAAAGCAATCCTAAGTTTTAAATTGTATGTCTAGGATGAATGGGCACACTCAACACAGTAAAAAAACAAGTATATTACTGATGCAGAGCAGTGTGGGAATTAAATTTAGGCAAATTTTAGGACCAACAAACAATACTCAAATTTGTGACTACTGTTGTAATTCATTCAAATATTCAATAGAAACTCATCACAGGGTGAGATCTTAAACTCCATTCATTCATCCAATAAATATTTAGATCTTATGTGTAAAGCACTGTAGGGGATACAATGAAAGATAAGGCATGGACTTTGCCCTCAAGGGGCTTACAGTCTAGTATATACTGGAAAAAAAAATAAACAAGCACATAGATAACCATAACATAAGGGAGAAAGTGATGTGTCATAAGAAAGACTCAGATAATGTGCTATTAAAACACTGACACTAGAAGACTTTTGTTTTTTGACTTTAGTGTCTGAGTAGCCAATAAAAATAGAGAAAAAGACCAATGACCAGTTTGCAAAATTAAGAGCCAAATTTTGTGAATCCGTGACTGAAAAGTTGAAATATCAATGCAGTTTAAGTCACTACTCACCAGTTCTTAAAAATGTTTGCTCATAGAGTAACAACCTATTAAAAATACCAGCTTGCCAATGTTTATAAGTAGATGCAAATGGAATAATCTAGTACTTAGGGATGAAAGGATCATTGTAATGTAAGAAAGGCTCAAATTGATTATCCAAAATACTCATGACACATTACCTTCTTGCACAGAAATTGGCTCAATAAGATAAAAGTGGTGAAGAATTCCTCGATGGCTCAAGTGTGCTCCAAGGAAAGCTAGAAGGTTGTACAGTTAACTCCCAGGGTGTAACTCTAAACCATACAACCTACTACCTCAACCCGGATGCACACAGCTTCCAATGTTGCTTCAAACTCCTTATCATATCTTCAGTCAGCTCTTCCAAATATGGCGGCCATACACCTAAGGGCTTGGCAAGGATGTAGATATAATATTCTAACATTTCACCAATAGACTTAATATGTGTCTACTAGGACTATCCTAACCTCTTGGGTTTCCAGCACAGGTCATACAAAATGTCCTCTGACATCTCCCCTGGCATATAGTTCTACTAGCAATTAGTAATATTAAAAGCCAATAGCATTCAACTTTATTTTTCAAGAGAAATCAGCTCAATAGTAATACATAAATCCAGTTACAGCCTTTAATTTTCTTATTGAAGTTGATGAGGTGTACTAACCACTGTCATGTGAACTTGAGTTTCCAAACAGGATCTATTCAGATCTTGTTTCAAACCTTGTTACAAAAAAAAATTCAAGTCTCTTACATAATTTACTGTACTTGGATTCCAACTTGAATGGCTATGCTATAAACCCTTCCTAGGGGTCGACAATTGAAGCTTGCCTCTAAAGACCGATGAGGGTTAATGTATACATGAAAAACAAAGGAAAATATAAATACTTCAAAAGTAATCAACTGAAGTTTAACAGGAGTTTGACTGAAATATTATTTAACAGCATTTGTCTATAGCCTTTTGTTAGATTACCACACTGACACAGACCCATAGAAGCGAGCTTGCGCAGTCCATTTCACCACAAGATCGGATCTACGGGTTTATGCCAATGGGCAACATCTCACTTGGGCTCCCTATTAATGCAGGATTTGTTGTAAATATCTGATGAAATTAGATGAAAATATTAATATTGATCCTTACTATAAATATGTTTAATGTTAATGTTCTTAGTATACATAGTCCCAGTTAAAGGCCTTCATAAATATTCTACACTAAATACAGGTTTATATACATGAGAATTTAAAGAATAGTGTACGGAAATATTTTTCACAGATTACTTTTGTTTTAATAGTGAATATTTTGGATTTGGACTATTCTAATTAATAATGAGTTTTAAAAGGAAAAAGAAAGGATCCATACATGCATGTATGAATTATGTAATTGTGAAGCATGAATGTAGTATTACCAGCCTATAATTAAGACCAAATTAACTATTAAGCTAATTGTGTAAGAGTCAGACTGTGCTTGTTTTAACTCTTTTATAAAACCTCCGTTAGTGGTTTCAAGGAATGGGGAACATTATAACTTTCTCATAAAACAAGTCAGATCTTGTTGACTAGGCAGAGAACACAGGAAGTCACTAAAAAGTCTTAAATGTATACATATACGTCTGTAGTTGGAATAATACTGAAATTAACAATATTTGGATAATTATCAGAAAACTAAAATTAATGACATATTAACAGCATTATTACTATTAGCAGTGTTACCACTACTACAACTTATACTCCAGACCTACTGCATAAAAGAGGATATAGCTTGCCTCTTAAACACAATATATTTAAATTTATTTTTTTAAAAAAGATAGTCTTAAAACATGATATATTGCTACTTACAACTCACCCGGTCAACAGGTTGGGCAAAATTAAATTGTTATAAAAAAAAAATTTAAACCACCAGGCAATAAGCAAGCACACAAAGAATAAACATAAAGCCAGCCACATATACGTTTTTTAAGATTTTAAGCTCAACAACAACAAAACTGCAAGTTGTACAATCAGCAATCGTTTCACTCATATCCACAATATTTAGCATTTCTAAATTATATCTTTACTGTGAAAAGTAGTAATACTACATAAAAATTAGTGTTTTTGCATGTTTTGAAATAAAATAAGATGTGTTTTATAGACTTTATAGAGATAATTTGGTCTATGTAATTTTTTTGCCATTATTTATTTTCTAATTATTCCCATACTTGTTAAAAACTATAGTAAAAAATTAACAGTCATAACTGCATTCAATTATACTAAAAATATCTTAACATATATTCCTAAACTTTAATGTGAAATAAAAAGCAGCATTTGTTTTGGGTTTTATCATAACTATAAGAATGTATATTTTGGTTTCATTCTCTCTTATTAGGTCATTTTTTCGAAAAAGCACAACTTTATTCCCTCCCTTCAGATTTCACTTCCTTTATATGGTGTGACAAATGAAAAAAACACATATTTTCTTTTTCTAAATTACTTTCTATTCAACCATTACATGAATGGATATATAGATATATGAATGGATATATAGATACATAATTCCAAGGGATTCGAACTGCACATTGATCATAAACTCAGACAAAAATTTGTCACAAAGGTCGGTAATAGTATAAATTCTCAAGCCATCAATGAAAATTCCAACAGCTAGATCCATATAGAATATGAAACGAATTCTTATAACTAAACACAGTCAACATTGTTTTTTGCTTTAAAAATATTAAATGTTAATTGCTCTTTTGCTTTTTGTTTTTACCTGAGATGATTTTCTCCTATGATCACTTTCTTCACTTCTCATATCCATTTTAAGTTTTTCCCTAGAACAACCACAAAAGGAGAAATATCAGACAACTGCTGTCTAGGAGGATCATCTGGCTGGATGGTGGGAATGACGGTAGATGATCGAGAAGAAAACACAATATCAAAATGGGCAAAACCTTTTAAAGTATTTTTTTTAAAGGCTTGGAAGACTCCTAGAGCCCCACCCAAGGCTACTCATATGACATATAATGTGGTTTCATAGTTTGCATTTACGCGTTCATTTTGGTTGGTGTTGTTTTCACAGTAACAGTTTTGAAAGTGAAAGGAGGCATAGCTGTTAAAGAAGCGACTAGGTTTTGCACAATGAACTAGTGAAAGCTGAAAAGAGATTTGGATTTGGCATGGAGCTTAATAAGATAATTAAGAGTGTAGAGATTAATGGCTCCTAAAAATAACATTTAAAATAATGTTTTTCAACTAAAGGATCTTGAAACATGAAAACAGGTTTATAAATGTTAATTAAGCCTGTGAAAGTTGATGTTCCATTAGCTGAGGCAGCATAAAGGAACAAGAGCTATTTTTTAAATAATTAGTGAACAATAACGGATAAACTTAATAAAACGTTTTATTTGAATGTTATCAGTATATAGGGTAATTGTAATTTCCCATAATTCTTCGTAGAATAACAAAAAAGGAGATAGAACTCATCAGTTCTATGATATTTTCTCTTTGTTCACATATTCTCAATTTGATAAAATATGATTTTAAAAGCACAACAGTTTGCTCAAAGTTTATTCTTTTCATGGAGAATATTATAGCATCAATTCTTAACCTGCAAATTATAGTCTTCATTTATATACGCTGTATTTTTAAGAAGCACTCTCTTTTTAACAATTTTTAAGCATGTTTAGAAAGAGTTTTAATCAAAATTAAAATAGGTGGAATACATCTGCTTATCCCTTCCCATTGAACCAGACAAAACTGGGTTTTGTTATAAAATGCTTAAATTGCTTAGCAATTTACTCCTACAAATAGACAAAATAATTAGAATGCAATGCCTTTATCTGCTGAGCCAATCATTGCTTTAAACTTAAAACAAGTTTGTATGTACTTTCTCCACTAAAACACTTAATGGATATTTCCAACACTCTCTGTAACTGCCCTAAGACAAATGCTTCTTTTAAAATATATTTTAAAAGAGAGTATTATTGTGGAACAAGCTTCTTTTCTACTTAGCAACTGAGAACATGATCTTTTCATCCTTACTTCGGTTATACTGAAATCCTGGTAAATAATTTAAATACAACTTCCCCCAAACTAATTTTATCTCTCAGCAGTTTAATGTATCTTCTAATATGACCCTTTTTTAGAAGTTCAAAAAGTTTCTTCTTTCACATTTCAAATTATGAGTCACAACAAATAAAAGATTTAGTTTCTTTAAACAACTAGGACTAAACGCTCACTTCTCTTAGATAGCAAAAACTAATACCGTACACGAAAAGCACAGATAACATATTAATGTCTTTCCAAACTTCAATGTATAACCAAAATAAAAACATGTACCGTCTTTTCCATAGACATTTTTCTATTTTTACTTAAGTTTCTATTCTAATCAGGATTAGAACAAGAGAGCAAAAGGAAAAAGTTAATAAGAGGAAAGTGGGTGATGAGCTAAACAAGAGTACATTGAAAGTTCAAGGATCCCCTTTTATCTAAGAGTAGGCTTAAAAAGAAACAACAAAAAAAGTTATACCTGATATGAAAGGTGCGATTTCACCAAGTGCAATATATTGCTAATTATGCCATATTTTTGAAATAATAAAAATAAGGAAGGCTCATTTGGTTATGTTGCCTTACAAAGCTGCTTTACAAAGCCCGATGTCTCTGTAGGTATATAAGCCAATGTTTGCATTTTTTTGGTTTGTTTTGGTTTGGATTTTTGTTTGTTTGTTTTTGTTTTTGTTTTTAAGCAGGAGCGTCTCATTTTTTTTCAGCACTGTTGCATGGAGTAGGACAAACTCAGATATTTTTTTTTTCTTCAGGGCTCCTGTTATTTCTTGGAGAAAAGGACCAGGGTGCTTGTCTTCTTTTTCTTCCTTCTCGGTATTCCAGGCACAAAGCACTGCGCAGAAGCTGCACCAATCCTTGCTGTCCCTGGCAGCAGAATGGTAGAAGGTGGGAGAGACCAGGAATCCTTCCAGGCTGAGCTGACTTTAGAAATGAGGATTGCACACGTTTGTCTCCTGAACCAAAAGGGTGAGAAGGCAGGGTGCCAGTTTGCTACACGGCTGCAATGATCTCATGCTCACTGCTGCGGCCGTCCTGTTTGCCCTGTTCAAATGCCTGTTCATTATAAACCAAAAAAAAAAAAAAAAAAGTACTTGGATTCTTCAGCAAGCAAAAAGGGTATTAACGTTTAAAAAAATCAGCAGTAAAAAAAGCCAAAAAACAAAAAGCACATACAATTTTAGGATTCACTTGTTATGCCTCAATATTCTGTTTATATTTTTCTTTTTTTTTTTTTTCCTATTTAGAGATAAGCAGCAGAATTTATCAGGCGTGAAAGGGACAGCCTCCTGGTGGCCTGCCAAAAACCCAGAATAAAGGCGAAGTTGTGCTTCAAAGCTCAGTCGCTTGCTGAGTCTGGCTAAAGTCAAGTATTAAGATCCACCATTTTCTGAGCCATGCTAGAAAAGAAGAAAAAAGTCAGGACGGTTGCTGCTTTCCAAGTCTCCGTTGGCACCATCACAAAATCTCAGTCGTAAGGTCACATGATTCTCTGCCAAATGTAGAGTGCATTCCCATCAACCATTCTGCTGATACTGCGAAGGCAGCTATTGTCTCGTTTAGACCCAAAGTTCAGCCCACTCTTCATTGAATTAGCTGAAAAACGCATCACCTTTGGGGGCTGGGAGTCATGGAAACGTCTACCTGGCAAGCTGCCCACTTTTTCTGCCCATCAACCAGAGATGGAATTGTGCTGCCTAATGCAATGATGACTTGGAATGTGAAGACTCGTCCAAAGTGAATCTGATTCTTGCAACGCCTGTTTCAGTTTGCACAGAAAACTCTGGCTTCTTTTATTTAAGGTGGGGGTGGAGGGGGGGATCTTTCCTACTAACTGTAGCAAATAAAGGTCTGAACATGCCTACTCTGCAACTTGATTTCACAACACACCCAAATGGTTCGCAAATGAAAAGACCGAAGCCCTGCAAGTTTTCGGAGTTAAACGCATCCATTCCTCTGCCTCTTTTTCCTAACTAGTAAATGCAACAAGCTCAGGGCATTTGCTGTAGTCTCTCCCATGAAGGTTTAAAATCTGTGAGATTCTTCTCGCTTTCTATTACTTTCTGATTTTATCTGGCACTGATTTCGTACTCCATGGCCACGAAATCCACCCGCAACAGTAGGGATGCATTATTGCCACAATCCCCTTCAAAGTGGTCCCCTGAGACAGGCAGTTGTCTCCTCGACCACACAAAATCTTGCAACTGGGTTCTGTGGTAATCCTCACCAGTACCTAGCACAGCTGCTGTGCAAGTTTGCTGAGAATGACTCATGTAAGAAGTGCTCTTTCTGTTCCTTCGCTAGCTACAGTTTGCCTGTTTGGCATGAAAGATGCCTTGGAAAGATGTAGGGCATGTTATCAACACCTCTTAGGCAATAAAATGAAACGGGCCCCCCTCCCCAGTGAATTTCCATTCTAGCAGGCGACGAAAGTGTCCATGGATGAACATTTCCAGGCTTTCTAACAAAAGTATAGTGAATTCAGTCTTTCACCATCACTTGAAGCAGACTCTAAAGCCAAGCGGAAAAGCCAGTATTATGATTACTATTTAAACCAAACATATTCAGGAGTGCTAAGAAGAATCATGTTCTATTACCTGCATTTAAAAATGGTTCAATGACGGGAGATCTTTATCTAAAGTACTGTTATGCTTGCAAAAAATTTAAAATCATATTCAGGGTTTTACAAAACGATGGACTAACATTACCCCTCCTCCATGGACGGACGCCCACACATCGCACTTTAAAGGACAAAGATGTAAAAAGATCATTAAACCATGATTTGCTTAAAATTTCGTCATCCCCATCCCCCCCCCCCAAATTCCTGGATCTAAGAAACAGACCCTAAAAATACTCTGTGGTCTTTTTTGTGCCATGTTCTTTGGGTCACTTTTTTAAGAAGTGATAGAAGCGAATGTTCACGAGTGCACGCACATACACACATGGGGACCATTCTGGTGTCCTCTCCATTTGTAATTCAAAATACAAACAACTCTAAACCATAAAGCAAAAACTGACACATGTGCTGAAACTAAAATTGCTTTATTCTAGATTGCAGAATTCTGGGCAAATTTTGCTAATGCCCTAAGCACATGCTTGGGTGCCCAGTGGGAATCAAGCGCAGGCTGCAGACACATGTGTCCCGGGCTTCAGCACAGCAAGAATAAAGGAGATAAGCTCTCACAGAATGAGAAATTTGAATTTTCAGTTCTCATTCCCTTATTCAGCAAATATTTATTAAGTATTCGTATGTGGGTTGGCCTTGTGACAGGCACAGGGGAACAGCAATGAATCAAGTGAACATGCCCCCATGCAGGAGTCATTCAATGAGAACTTTCAAGGGAAAAAAGCTTACTTCTACATGTAATCATTGCCATAAAATGCTAAAGGCACATTTATCGGTGATAAAGTAATCAAGAAACAAACTAGTAGAAATTGGAAAGTGGAAGTGAAACAGATATTGAAAAGTAAATTACAGATAGATATGGGTTCTTTGTCCCAAATTTTCTCCTTTTAATGGGAAATTTATTAGTTCTTTTTCATAATTCTGTTTAAGTTCTCTATAGAAACCAATGCAAAAATTGTATGTTGCCCTGCCAATTAAAAAACAAAGAAAAGAGAGAGAGAGAAAAAAAAGAAAGAAATGGGAGAAATTCACTTCTGGAAAGATGTAGTAGACAGATTTTTCCTAATCTTCCTGCTAGGTACAACTAAAAACCCTGGACATCATACATAAAACAAATGTAAGGAGACTCTGAATGATGGAGAGAAGAGGACAAAACAGCCAGGGACCTCAGGACCTAAGGAACAACACTGTGGTAAGTTCCCTGGATTTTATTTTTGCCTCATCTATCCAAAACTTAGAGTGGAAGAAGCCAGCAACCCAAGATACCAATTGGTGCAGACCAGAGAAGTCCCAACAAAAGCCTGTTCTTTGTAGCCAAAGGACCGAGAAAGCAGCAGCCTAGAAAGACAGAAAGCACTGGGGAAATACTACTTTGCTCTAGTCATACACCATACAAACAGCCACCCCCATACCAGCAAAGGCCCAATGGGGAGCCTCCCACAGACCCTTGGTAGGCTAGAACAAAGCATCCCAACTTCTTCTCTCCAACCCCAGACTGGTGTAAAGAAGTTTGAGTAGGAAATTGGGACTTTTGTCACTGTCAAGGGATAACAAGTTCCCTACCCTAACCCAGTGTAGTGTCAGTGTAGACTACATAGGGCTCCTGGACTTCCACCCAAACCCAGCAAATGAGGCACCATTCTCCCTCCCTACTAAGGTTGTATTGGACAGAAGAGGCCTAGTAGAGAGTCGGGACATTAGAAATTGTCCAGCCCTACAATTCCCCAACCTGTAAGGTGCCAGAAGAGGCCACGATGG
Source organism: Ailuropoda melanoleuca (assembly GCF_002007445.2). NCBI lineage: Eukaryota > Metazoa > Chordata > Mammalia > Carnivora > Ursidae > Ailuropoda > Ailuropoda melanoleuca. Next base: position 25,496,800 of record NC_048218.1, read on the forward strand.
GGGCAGTAACAAACCACTGACATCCCTCCTGGCCAGGAAAGTATCAGTGGAAGCCTCCTGGGGAATAGGAACTCTCACTCCCACGCAGCAGGAACAGAGAGCCCTCCCACTCAGGTGGCAACGCTATTCCTGGCAATAACAAGGTGTGCCCCCTTTCTCTCCTGGAGTGGTGTCAGAGGAAGCTAGCTAAAACAGAAGGTCTAAATAATATCCAGAGTCTCATAATACCCCAAATGTCCAGGTTTCAACTGAAAATCATTTGTCATACAAAGAAGCAGAAACATTTCAAACTGAATGTAAAAAGACATCAATACTTGTGAGCGCCAAGATAATAGAGATGTTAGAATTATCTCACAAAGATTTTAAAGCAGCCACCATGAAAATGTTTCAAGGAAAAATTATGAACATAATTTCAAAAAAAAGTCTTATCAAAGAAATAGAGGCTTTCTAGAATAGCCAGATAGGAACTTTTAAAACTGAAAAATATGATAACTATGATAAATAAAAAAATGCAGGAGGCAAAGGAAAGAACCAGTGAATGAGGAGAGAGAAAATAAAAATGATCCAGTCTGAACCACACAGAGAAAATATGCTAAAAAAATAAATAGAGACTCACCAACTGTGGAACTATAATAAAAGAAAAAACTTTTGTGACAGTGGAGTCCCAGAAAGAGAAAGGAAAGAGGGCAAGGCATAAAACATGCTAAAAAAAAAAAAAAAAGTAATGGCCCCAAACTCCCCAAATTTAGTAAAAGGCTGGCAGATTTAGTAGGCTGAGCAAACCACAAGCAAGAAAAAAAAAAAAAAAGACATCATATCAAAATACATCTAGTCAAACATCTGAAAACTAAAGACAAAGAAAAAATCTTGAAAGCAGGAAGAGAAAAACATAATCTTCCTTTGGAGAAAAAACAATTCTGACAAGTAAATTTCTCATCAGAAACCATGGAGGCCAGAAGTAAGGGGTACAACATTTTTAATGGCTGAGAGAAAAGAACTGTCGATCCAGAATCCTAAGTATGGAAAATATCCTTTAGGACTGAAGGGGAAATCAAGACATTATCAGATGAAGGAAAAATAATATAATTTTTCAACACTAGACCCTCCTTAAAAGAGCAGTTAAGGAAGTTGTCTAAACAGAAAGGAGATGATAAAAGAGAATCTTGGACCTTTAGAAAGGAATAAAGAATTCAGTAACAAAAATATGAGTAAAAATAATAGACTTTCCTTCTCTGAGGTTTTCTAAATTATGTTTGATGGCAGAAACAAAAATTTAACAATGTCTGATGTTATTCTAAATGTAGGTAGAAGAAATACTTCAGACTATTATATTATAAATGGGTATGGATAAAGGTACAAAAAGGGAGGTAAAGTTTCTGTACTTCACTTGAACAAGTAAAATGAAGACACCAGTTCATTGTGATGTTATGTATATAAAATCTAATACATAAAACAACCTCTAAAAACTACACTAAGAAATACACTGAAAAATACTAGGAAGTCAAAATTCTAAAAAGTCTAAAAAGTGTTTAAATAACACACAGGAAGTCAGATGAAATGAAAAACAAAGAGGAAAAAAGCAAAGAATCAAATGGCAGCCTTAAGCCATAACATATCAATAATTAAATTGAGGGGTGCTTGGATGGCTCAGTTGGTTAAGGCTCCGACTCTTGATTTTGGCTCAGGTCATGATCTCAGGGTCATGAGATTGGGCCCCACATGGGGCTCCAAGCTAGGCACGGAGCCTGCTTAAGATTCTCTCTCTCCCCTCCCCGCTCTCAAAAAAAATTAAACTGAATGTAAGTTGTCTGAATACACCAATTAAATGGCAGAGATATGCTTAGTGGATTTTTAAAAAATGTGACTTAATTATATGCTGTCCAAAAGGAACTTGATTCAAATACAATGATATACACAGTTTTAAAGTAAAAGCATGGAAACAACATATATATATATATATATATATATATACACACATATATATGCACACACATGAACATATTATAGGTATTTCTATACATATATATATTACACACACATTATATTTATGTCTTAGGCAAACATTAATCAAATAAAGCAGGAATAGCAACATTAATATCAAATAAAAGACTTTCAAAGTAAAAAAATTACCAGAAACAGAAATAAACATCATAAAATGATTAAAAGGAATATCCGACAAGAAAACATAACAACCCTGAATGTATATACATGAAAGAGTTACAAAATGTATGGAATAAAAACTGGCAAAATAGAAAAAAATAGACAAATCCATGATTATAGTTGTAAACTTCAACATACCTAGAACAACTGATAGAAAATTAGGAAGCATATACAACTTAATATCATCAACAAACAGGATCTAATTGATATTTTTAGAACATATAGCCAACAATAAAAGAATACATTCTTTTCAAGGGCCCACAAATATATTCCAAGATAGGCCATATCCTGGTCCATAAAGCAGTTATCAACAAATCCAAAATCCTACAGAGTATGTTTTCTGACCAAAATGGAATCAAATCAGAAACCAACAATAGAAAGATAATGGCAAAATCTCTAAACACTTGGAAGCTAATCAACACTTCTAAATAACCATAAGTCAAAGAGGAAAACGAGGAAAAAATACACTGAATGAATGAAATTGAAAATAGAATATAGCAAAATTTGTGGGACAAAGCTATAGCAGTGCTCAGAGGGAAACTGATAGCACTGATTACATACATTAGAAAAGAGAAAAGTCTCAAATCAACGATACACACTCCAATCTCAAGAACCAAGAAAAAGAAGACTAAAATCAACCTAAGGCAAAATAATAATAATAATAATAATAATAATAATAATAATAATAATAATACAAATAAATGAAATTGAAAAACAGAAGAAAAGTAGAGAAAATCAATGAAGCCATGAGTTTGTTCTTTGAAAAGATCGATAAACTTCTTGACAAGCCTCCAGTATGACTAACAAATAAAAAAAAAAAAGACAAACTGCCAATCAGGAATGAGACAGGCATATCACTACAGACCTCTAGAAAATAATGGAAAACTACAAACCCTAAACATAGGACTTAGACAATTTAGATGGAGTGAACTAATTCTTCAATAATAAAAATTACCCAACTCACTGAATATGAGTTAGATTATTTGAATAACCATGTAACTATTAAGGAAATTGAATTTGTAACTTAAAAACTCTCTCGAAAAGAAAACTCCAAACCTGGATGGTTTTGTTGGATAATTCTAACAAATATTTAAAGAAGGCTTAACACACACATGTACTACACAATTTGTTTTAGAAAATACAAGAGGGGACAATTTCCAATTTATTTTATGAGACGAATATTATCCTGATACTAACATAGACAAACATAGTAGAAAAAGAGAAACACATAGACCAATATCCCTCACAAACATCAATTTAAGATCTTTAATACTGTACTAGCAAATAGAATTCAGAAATCTATAAAAAGAATTATATACCATGACTAGTTGAAAGTTATTCCATGAATGCAAGTCTGGTTCAATATTCTGAAATCAATCAATATAATCCACCATAACTAGGCTAAAGAAGAATTCTCAAATCATGATATCAATAGATGAAGAAAAATTCAGCACCCATTAATGATTGAATACTCTGACAATCAGGAATAGAGGGAAACATCCTTAGTTTGACAAAGATCTTCTATTAAAAAAAAAAAAATCCAGGGGCGCCTGGCTGGCTCAGTCCTTAAGCGTCTGCCTTTGGCTCAGGGCATGATCCCGGAGTCCTGGGATCGAGCCCCATATCAGGCTCCTCTGCTGGGAGCCTGCTTCTTCCTCTCCCACTCCCCCTGCTTGTGTTCCCTCTCTTGCTGGCTGTCTCTCTATAAATAAAACCTTAGAAAAAATCCACTATAGTTAGCATTCTACTTAATGGTGAAAAACTAAATGCCATCCCCATAAGATCAGCAATAAGGCAAGGATGTTCACTCTTACTATCTATTTGATTTAATGCTTCAAGTTCTATTCTAGCTGGTGTAATAACATGAAAAAAAGGGAAATAAAACATAGAAATATAAAAACAATATTAATTAAAATCACTCAAAATTTAAACACTTAGGTATAGGTCTAAAAAAATGTATAGAACTTGTATGCTGATGAAAGAAACCTAAGAAATCTGGAAAGAGATATCATGTTCATGGATTGCAAGTCTCAACATAGACGTCAATTCTTCTCAAATGGATATAAAGGTTTAATGCAATTCCCACCAAAATTAAGGAAAATTTTTGATAGAGATATGCAAAATTATTCTAAACTTTATATTGAAATGCAAAGAATTAGGAACTAGAATAGCTAAAACAATTTTGGAAAAAATATATTGGGAGGAATTGTCTAATTTCAAGACTTATATAATAGTATATTATTTAATATACTAATATTGGGTATAATATTATCTATCTATATAATAGTATGTTATTAATAATAAATATAACAATAGATTACTATTTGATTGTAATCATGACTGAGGTATTGGCAGGGAAATAAACATGTCGATCAATGAAACAGAACAGGGAAGCTAGAAATAAACACATACATATATGCCCAACTGACTTTTGACAAAGATGCAAAACCATTTCAATGGAGGAAAGTTAGTCTTTTCAACAAGTGGTACTGGAGGGAGCACAAAAAGAGAGAGCGAGAACTTTGACTTATATCTATACAAAATTTATACATCCTATACAAAAATTAATTCAGAGTGGATTACAGACTTACATGTAAACATAAAAGTATAAAACTTCTAGGTAATAACTCCAAACAAAATCTTTGGGATCTGAGGCTAGGTAAAATGTTCCTAGTATTGACACCAAAATCACAATCCATAAAAACTGATAAATTGATCTTCATCAAAATTAAAAACTTTTGCTCCATAAAAAATTCCATTAGAAGGATAAAAAGACAAGTTGCAGATTGGAAGAAAATATTTTCAAACCACATACCTGACAGAGAACCAATATCTAGACAATATAAAGAACTCTCACAACTCAACAGTAACAACAACAACAACAACAACAAAAAATCAAACAATCCAAATGGAAAATGGGGAAAGATAAGAGGCATTTCATCCAAAAGGGTATACAGATGGCAAACAAACACATTAAAAGATGTTGAATATCCTTAGCCATTTGGAAAATGCCGAGTAAAACAATGAAATATCACGACATGCCTATTAGAAGAGATAAAACAAAGCAAAATAGTGACAACTCCAAACATTGGTGAGGATATTGGCACGCATATTACTGCTGATGCGAAATGTACAATGGTACAGCAACTCTGGAAAACAGTCTATCATTTTCTTTTAAAAACTAAACATATGCTGGGTCCCCTAGTTGGCTCAGTTGGTTAAGCATCTGACCCGTGATTTTGGCTCTGGTCATGATCTCAGGGTGGTGAGATCGAGCCCCATGTCAGGCTCCATGCTGGGTGTGGAGCCTACCTAAGATTTTCTCTCTCCCTCTCTTCCTTTCGCCCTCTCTCCCCCACCCCCCAAAAAAGAAAAAAAACCCTAAAAGCTAAACATATGCTTACCATACAACCCAACAATTTGGCTTTTGGGCATTTATCCCAAAGAAATGAAAATTTATATTCATGCAAAAACCTGTACATGAATATTTACAACAACTCTTTTCATAATAGCTCCAAACTGGAAACAACCCAGATGTCCTTCAACTGATGAGTAGTCAAACAAACTATGGTACATCCATAGGATGTGATACTAGTCAGCAATAAAGAAGAGCCAAGTATTGATATGCTCAACAACCTGTATGATTTCAAGAGAATTAAGCTGAGTGGCCCCAGATTATGCTGTAACCTCAAAGGTTGCATTCTATATGACTACATTTCTAAATCCTTTTTTTTAAAAAGATTTTATTTATTTATTTGACAGAGAGACAGCCAGCGAGAGAGGGAACACAAGCAGGGGAGTGGGAGAGGAAGAAGCAGGCTCCCAGGGGAGGAGCCTGATGCGGGGCTCGATCCTAGAATGCCGGGATCACGCCCTGAGCTGAAGGCAGACGCCCAACGACTGCGCCAGCCAGGTGCCCCTACATTTCTAAATTCTTGAAATGATAAAATTATAGAGATGAAAAACAGGTTAGTGTTTAAGGGTTGTCAAGGTGGGGGTGAGAATAGAATGGAAGTGGGTGCGACTATAAAAGGGCAACATGAGGAATCCTTAAGGTGATGGAAATATTTTGGATCTTGAGTGTATTCATGTCAGTATCTAAGTTGTGATGCTGTACTGTAGTTTTCAATATGTTACCACTGGAGAAAACTGGGTAAATCATACATGGTACCTCTCTGTTTTATGTCTTAGAACTGCATGTGAGTTATCTCAAAATAACAAAATAAACAGTGTAAACTTTTTTTTTTTTTTTAAGTAACAAATACACCAAGGCGTCTGCTTTTACTGGCTGTGCGCACCATTCTTAAGTGATTGTCAAGAAAACTCTCCTGGAAAAATCTGAATGTACTAGCTGATTATTGGTTTATTTAGACTTGAAATCCCAGAGTGCTAGCCAATGCACAATGATTTGATCAGCTAGGAAAAATTAGCTTGGGGAAATGTTCTAAATCAGGGTTCAGCAGACTTTTCTGTAGAGGGCTAGATAAGAAATGTTTTAGGTGCTGCGTGTCATAGGCTCTTTGTTGCAATGCCTTGACTCTGCTATTGGGGTATGAAAGTCATCACAGACAATGCATGAGATGAAAGAATATGGTAGTGTTTCAATACACTTCATTGCTGGACGACAAAACTGTAATTTCTCAATTTTCACATACAAATAAGTTTGCTTGCTTTTCCAAACATATACAAATATAAAAATCATTCTTAGCAAGTAGACTACAAAAACAGGTCCTGGATTTAGCCCAGGGGCTACAGTTTACTGACTTTCCAGCCAAATCACTTTTTTGGAATCATTTATTGTTTCATGATTCAGTTTCATTTCCTTTTTCTTTTCTTCTTGAACATCTTCTACATTTCAAAAGCTGCTAACTGCTCCCATTTAGGAATTCCCCCATCACTGTCTGTCCATCTATGTTTTCTTTGCTCATGGTACCAAGGGAGACAAACACAAGTTTTATTGTTAAAATGTGGAGCGTGGCACAAAGTAGGAAATTGAATAAACATCACCTTTTGTTTAAATTTCTTTGTAATTTTAGTGAGAAATAATGTTGCCTTTTACTGTGCCTTTTTAATGATACATGCCCTGAGAATCTTTAAAAGAAGAAATTGCATGAGCAAACTACTTGAGAGATTTGAACTTATTTGGACCAGAAGTTGAAAAAAAAAAAAAAAGATAAATAGAAAGGCAGTTAGAAACAGGGTGGGTGCTGTAGGATGGATAAGAAAGTTGTTCAGAGAGGAAATCCTAAAAGTTCTCATTGCAAGAAGAAACTTTTTCCCCCTCTTTTCTTTCTTTTCTTTTTATTGTACCTGTATGAGAAGATAGATGTTAGCTGAACCAATTGTGGTAACCATTTTACAATATATGTAAATCAAACCATCACGTTAGATGACTTCAACCTAAAGGGTGATGTATGACAATTGTTTCCCAATAAATTTGGGGGGAAAAGAAACTGGTATGTTGTAGTTGTAGGTGTCACTTGCACAGTGGTGGTTGGGGAGTGGGGTGGTAAGGAGAGAGGGCATTAAAAAGCAGAAAAGAAAAGGCGCTCATGACAGTAAAAAACAGTTTGAAATTGTTAAGTTAATTAAACAAGGAAACCATTAAACTGAGGTGGTTTAATGTCTTAGTAGCCTTCATAAGCAACCCCAAGCCTAAGCTTGTAATGCCTCAAGGCACCCAAGGATGACCAATCACAAGGGAACAACTAGGTTTTTCCAAATTAGGCAACTGTTTAAGCAACAGCCAATCAAATAATTTCTTGCTTTGCTTCTGTGTCTTCTCTATAAAAGTCTTTCCCCTAGTTCCTATTGGCGGATCACTTCTGAGAGCTTCTAACCACTTTTGGTTTGGTGCTGTCTGATTTGAAACCATTTTTACCCAAATAAATGATTAAAATTTTTAATATGCCTCAGTTTATGTTTTAACAAAATTAAACTTAAGTCAGAAGAAAACAAAACCACATCAAGCACAAAGTGAAATTTAAAAGAAAAGCCTAGATGGGAGTAAGGATAGTATACAGTAACTTGCATAACTTGTATATTCTTGTAGTCAAAATACTTCATTGAGGCCATGTGGGTAAAGGGATAGGCTTCTAATGGAATTATTATTCTCATAAAAAATAAGATTTTTTCCTACAAATTATTCTTAAATACACTATAGAATGCAGTTATTAAATCATATAAATGAATAACATTTTGGAGTCCTTAGACAATGTTGCCTAGAATTTCTTTAGAGAATTAGAATGAATAAACAAAGAACAAAGCTTTTTTTAGAACTAGCTTCAAATAATTACTAAAGAAAATTAAAGTGATTATTATTTTTACCCTTATGATCAACTAAAAACCAAGGCACATTAAAAACTCAGGACCATTCACTATCTTTTTTATCAAATGGGACCTGATGAAAACATTTCAATTGGAATGGTAAGTTTTAAATAAACATAATTTCTTAAAATACTGACCATAAAGTAAAATGAGGTTTTATCATACTGATATGAGTTAATATGTATACTTGAGCATGTTAAAACCCTTTAGTAGATAGATATAAATAGAGATATATTAATATCTATTGAGCATTCTCAAATTATAGTTCTGGTGCTAAGCAATTTATGTGATTCGTTGATAACTCAAAGATTACTTTCTCTAACCCAACTTTTATGAGCATGAAGAAGATTGTACGTGTATAGTTATCTTTGCTGGTACAACACTACCCAACACACATTGGGGAAAATGTGGTTTTTAAGTGTGTGGTAACACTGGTGTATTAAGTGGCTTAGGGTTTTAACCATTATTTTTCCAGTAATTACGGAATTACACATTTCAGTTTTTATTTTTCCAATATAGAGAACCTGAGTAAGATGCAATTTTCACATTGCATATTACCTGAGTATTTTTTAAATGCCTTTTTTGTTGTTTTAGGGAATCTGGGCCTCCTCAGATCTAGAGATTTGGCCCACAAGTAATTAACAGATTCTTTTAGGCTTTGGCTATTTTAAAAATTTGGGGTAACAAGATCGTCTTCTGAAGGGCGGGCCTGAAATAAATTAATATAAGATTAAGAGAAAAAAAGCCCCCAAATTCAAAGTACATATTTTAAATGCTCTACTTTCTTGGGTCCTTTAATAGGTTCTAGTAATAGATTAAGAGATTGAAAAGGTGAATAGCATCAAGTTTAAATTAATAAATTTGGGTAGTTAAAAGTGTTACAGACTGGAGAGCCTGGGTGGCTCAGTTGGTTAAGCGTCTGCCTTTGGCTCAGGTCATGATCCCAGGGTCCTGGGATAGAGTCCTGCATCAGGCTCCCCGCTCAGCGGGGAGTTTGCTTCTCCCTCTCCCTCTGCTCCTGCTCTCTCTCCCCCACAAGCACACGTGCTCTCTCAATAAATAAATAAAATCTTAAAAAAAATGTCATGGACCGTTAAAACTGTTGGTTATGTTATTAATCTTTAAGAAGCAAAGATTAGGGGCACCTGGGTGGCTCAGTCAGTTAAGCATCTGACTCTTGATTTTGGCTCAGGTCACCCTGTGTCAGGCTCTGCACTCAGCTTGGATTCTGCTTAGGATTCTGTCTCCCTCTCTGTCTGCCCCTCCCCCCTTGAGCTTACACTCTCTCTCAAATAAATAAATAAATAAAATTTTTTAAAAAAGAAGAGAATTTCTCTTAAGTATGTATGATCTTTTATTTCCTGGCTTACATACAAGTGAGGCTCACATACTAAGCAGTCTTCTAAGTCTGGCACCTTACGTGTGCACGTAGTAGCTATGCCTTATACGTCAACTAATTTCAGGTTTCACGGAAAGGAAGAACTATAAGAACTTCTGTTTAGCAAAATGGAAGTCTTTATTAGAGTTAAGCAACAAAGTCATAAAGCCAAGGCATTCGTTTCTACTTAATGGGAAGCACCATGAGGACTTCCTTGACTTGATATTAAATGTTCATATAGCTTCACCAATTGCATCTCCAGAAGTAAGTGGTAAAGTTTTTGGAAGCAAGCAGAGCATAAGCCAATGGTGTCCAGTCAAGATCCAATCCCAGATCTGAGGCAATATTGGGAGTACTGCTGGGAAGGGCATGACTTTATTATTCCCTTTTGGCTGCTGGATTATTTGAGAGGACTGTTTCTCTGCAGTCAAGTGAATATGCCCAGCGTAATGTAAGGGTGCTTGGTGAATCAAAAACACAGTAATTATTAATTAATGCAATCTCAGGAGGGTAGAGGCAGCTCATTCTACAATGTACAAAAGTGTCTCTGCATGTGAGGAACTGCACCTCAGTTTTCTGTTCACCACATCTCCCCAGAACTTTTTCCAGTGTCTGTTCTCAATTATAGATAGCACATTCTACTTTTGAAGTCACATATGACCTGACATTACCCTCACACATGTACTGCCTATTATTGATATTTTAAAATAATTTTGATTTCAGATAAAATTGCCCTCAACCTCCCCACTAACTTGTGTTTGTGCTGGTGTAGTGCTACTCTTCAGGTCTGCATACCTTCTGTATGTGTGATGACAGATTCTCCTTAAAAGGGGTGTGGCTGAACCAAGAGTGGGCAGAATTAGCAAAACATGGATTATTCATATGCTGCCATCTGTGGTCAATTGTGTCAAATGTATTCCAGATCCATAATGGGAATTCTCCAGATTATTCCCATATTGGTGGTCTGAGTACAATCAGTTTTTACCTCTCTCAAGGAGAACCAAATGAAAATTCCACGGGATGCTTACATTTGGAATCATGTCATGTGCAGCACAAGGAACTTACTGTTCATGTTTTATAAGCAATCTTTTTTCTATTATGATGTTAATATGAGTGACAACATTGTTTTTTGTTTATCGACCACCTTTATTTTGTGAGTAATGCAAGGATAATTTTATTTGTATTACCTTCATGAATTAAGAACTTTTTTATTTCCCAAAACACTACCTGTAACTAAAAAAAAAAAAAAAAAACATGAGTTGAACCCACTTTAATCTGTTCTTTTTTCTATTGTTCCCCAATTCTTTAGCTATAAGAAAGATATTATAGAACTATGGATTTTACATGACATTATCAGAGAATGGAATATTCCACATATTACTTTTTAGAATTGAAACTTTATTCCATTAACAGGGAAATCACATTGAAAAACACACATACACACACTCATACATATATATACATATATATATATACAAGTATATTATATATATAAATATATAAAAAATTTCATATTTTGACTTACCAAACAGAACATATTGTTATAATTTTTGTTTTATAGGTAGATTTAGTTTTCTAGGTGTCATTAGTATGAACTTTGGTTATTGAACTTTGGTTGAACATAGTGTCCCAGTTCTATAATGGAGCAAAGATAGTTTTTCACAAAAAAGAAGGTGCATCAAGAGAATGAAAAGACAAGCCATATACTGGGAGAAAATATTTGCAAAAGACCTATCTGACAGGGCTATAAAAATGTGTTATCCAAGATATAATACAGAACTCTAAAATTCAACAATAAGAAAACAAACAACCTAATTAAACAATGGGCCGAAGACCTTAACTGACTCCTTACCAAAGAAGATGTACGGATGGTAAACAAGGATCTGAAAAGATACTCCACATCATATGTTATCAGAGAAATGCAAATTAAAATAACAATGAGACACCACTACACACTTGCTAGAAGGGCCAAAATTTGAAACACTGACAACGCCAAGTGCTGCCAAGGATGTGGAGCAACAGGAACTCTCATTCACTGCTGGGGGAACACAAAATGGTACAGCCACGTTGGAAGACACTTTTTCTTACAACTAAACATATGCTTACCATATGATCCAGCAATTGTATTCTTTGGTATTCACTCAAAGGAGTGAAAAACATACATCCAACAAAAACCTACACACATATGTTTACAGCAACAGATCAGAAGGAAGGACAGGATCATCAGGCACAGCACAGTGACACTACTCTATACTCTAATGGTGACAGATGTCATCATATATTTGTCCAAACCCAGAGAAAGGATAACATCGAGAGTGAAGCCTAGTGTAAACTTCACGGACTTTGGGGGATAATGGTGCATCAACAAAGGTTCATCAACTGCGACAGATGCACCACTCTGGTGGGGGATGTTGATAATAAGGGAGGCTGTGCATATGCAGGTGGGCAGGAGATATATGGGAAATCTCCATATCTCCCTCTCCATGTTGCCCTGAACCTAAAACTGCTCTAAAAAAAAAATCTATTTAAAAAAAAAATGTGCTTCCTTAACTTGCCATAGCATCAAGTATCTATGTAACCTATTGTGCATAGTATAAAGTCAACACAAGTTCCCAAAAATAGACTTTGGTTATTTATCTATAAGCTACATGGTTTTTATATATTTATATTTGATTACATGTTGCATTATATAGATTTTATAATTTGGGTTTCAACAACGTCATTCATTTTTCTTTCTTTGTCAGGATGTCAATCTTTTCCTATCTGTCAGGGTGTATGCCAACTCCTTATTTATTGAATTTAATCTGCTGTGGCTCAGAAATAAAACATATAACCAGGAAATGATAGTAGTGTCAAGGTTGCCATCATTACTTTAATAGCTAATAAATAATGAGTACTGCATATGTGTAAGGTGCTATGCAAGAAACAGGTCTATGTCTTCAGAAAGCTTAAAATCTTGTAGAAATTATCATTTCTACATATGCCAAAAAGTTCTTATTTTTAAAGATTTATATTTATTTTAGAGAGAGGGGGAGAGAGTGGAGGGAGGAGCAGAGGGAGAGGAAGAGAGAGAATTCTCAAGCAGACTCCCTGCTTGATCCCAGCACCCCGAGATCATGACCTGAGCAGAAATCAAAAGTTGGATGCTCAACTGACTGAGCCACCCAGGCACCTCACAAAATATTATTTAACATAAGGCCAAATGTTTTCTCTCCAGCAGGTTATGACAGTTGAGACATAGGTGCCTTTAAACGTGGAATGTGATTGAGAATAGGTGTAAAGAGAAGGTTGGGTGAGAAGGGGTGAAAACAAAAACTAGACTAGCTTTATGTGGACCTAGACACTGTTAGCTAAGTTGAAATCTGGAAAGTAAGAATAATTCTGTGACATATTTCAAAATTCACTCTGTGCTTTAAGTATTACAAAAACCACATGCTTGATGGGATGTGTGCTGCAGAGGTTGTCTGATAGTGTGATGGTATCTAGGGGGCACCAAAAGAAGTATTTGGTGTAATATCTGCTCTAATCAATCACATACCGAACTTCAGGTCAAAGATAGAAAAGAAAAAAATAAAGTTCAGATACAATGTATATACAGGAGTAAAATCATTATTGCATAGCTTGTTTGATTAAATAGTTCAAGTGTGACACAAGGTAGACCTGAAAACCTTGACTGCTTTCAAAATAATTTTGAAGTTGATTTCTAATGAACGAACTCCATGCATTGTTTGTCCAAGTGTGTGCTTTCTTATTACTGGAAGAAAAATACGTGTGTGTGTGTAGTGTTATTTACTTACAGTTGAAAGTATTCCTTATGATGCTTTCAATTTTGAAGAAAAAGAACATCTTATTATTTGTTCTTTTCATTTTAACATAGGCAAAAGAAGAAACTAGATTGGTAAAACTTAACAGTAGTATTTTCATATGCTAAATATGCACTTTGGTTAAAATAATAATCTAACAACTTAGAATCTGTTTTAGAAAACAGCTCATAGTGTAGTCAGAATTGGGGTCAGAGTTGACTATTTAATTTCACTTGCTTTATTCACTTCACAAACAATGCATCAATGATCACTGTGTTTGATTTTGATAATGGTGATTCCTGAAAGATAAATTTCCAGGGTGTGGAGAATAGATCTATTTAGCTATTCAGTCTGAGCTTCTGAAATGTTAACATGTGCATGTGTATATACAAAAATTTCCTACATATGTTGATCAGGCATGGTCAATATGCTTTATTTCAAAAGGTTTATTGCTTAGATTATACTACAAGACTGTTTTCCCCCACATACATAATAAGCATCTAAGAATACATTTATACAGTCCTATCACTATATTTAAAAACTTTTTTTATGTTTCACCCTTCCTACTCCTTTCACTATCATTTGTCCAAATGATAAATTCCTTTCTTCAATCTGAGTAGTGAACTGTGGAAGTATTTTCCTTTTTACAGTTGTGGGAATTCATACTTGCTAGTAATAGGGAAATAAGTATCAACTTAAGTCAAGGAAGTGCTTTTTACCTTTATTTTTTTAAAGATTTATTTATTTCCTTTAAAGAGAGAGAGCATGAGCACGAGTGGGAGGAGCAGAGGGAGAGGGAGAGAGAGAAACTCAAGCAGACTCCACACTTAGCACGGAGCCTGACGCAAAGCTCAATCTCGCAATCCTGAGATCATGACCGGAGCCGAAATCAACGGTCAGAAGCTCAATGGACTGCACCACCCAGGCACCCCAAGGAAGTGCTTTTTAAACACTGGGGAGTTGGGTGCCTGGGTGGCTCACTCGGTTAAGTTTCTGCCTTGTCTCAGGTCATGATCCCAGGATCCTTCGATCAAGTCTCATGTCCGGCTCCCTGACCAGCAGGGAGCCTGCTTCTCCCTCTTCTCCCTGCTTGTGCTCTCTCTCACTATCTCCATCTGTCTCTCTCTCACTCAAATAAATAAAATCTTAAGAAAAAAAAAAAAAAGACTGGGGAATTGCTACAGAACGAAGTCTCACCATCATGAGCACACCCGCATGTTTACTTAGGTTTCAACAGAGGCAAGAAAACTGTGTAGAGGGATCCTATAGAAGAGATTGCCCTGCTGACATAGGGTTGACCAGATGTTCTGATGTCCTTTTTGCACTGTGACTCTGGGTAAGTCATTTAATCAATGTACGCTGACTTTCCTCTCCTTTGTAATAGGAATAAAGGTAATAATTACCCTATTCGGTTACTGAAGGAATTAAATAAGTTAATTAACCTAAAAGACTTAGAACATGTCTAGTACATAGTAAGCATTAAATAGCTACTATACCAATTTTTAAGCCTCAGAACTTTATGCCCAACTAAAAAAAATAACAAAAATCTATCTAGCAGTATTTCCCAGCAACATTTCTTATGAACATCAATGGTATAACCATGATTGTACATTTATATGATGCTATATTTTACATCTATCATTTGATAATTATCACATCTTTAAAAGTTAAGCGGAGCAGGTGCTATTATTCTCATTTACAAATCAGTGAACTGAAGGCCAGAGCAATTAATATACCTTCTTAAAGTAATATATCTGGAATGTAAAACCCAGAAACCCAAGCCATCTGATTCCTATCCAAGGGCTAGTTTTCTTTCATCAGGCATGCCGTTTTTTTTTTTAAAGTAAATCTTTTAGCTTGTTGTATTTTTTCCCTTTCTGTTTCTCCCTTTCTTTCTCTGTCTCTCTCCCTCTCTTTCCTCTCCTCGTCCCCCTACCACCTGTGGGGTAATGGGAATAGGTGGAGGCATAGAATGTAACATTGTTTTTTCTGTATAATTGTGTTAAACATTTTTAGTATTGTTTAGACCACTAGATGTTGGGTTGTTTTTGTTTTTTTGGAGGAGGAAGGATAAAATTCACTGAAAATAAGTAAAAGTAGGGGCATCTGGGTGGCTTAGTCGGTTAAGTGTCGGATTCTTGGTTTCAGCTCAGGTCATGATCTCAGAGTCCTGAGATTACGCCCCGTGCGGGATTCTGCACTCAGGGGCGGGGGAGTCTGTTTGAGATTCTTTCCCTGGGCCACCCCCCCACTCATGCTCTCTTTCTTACTCAAATAAATAAATAAATCTTTATTAAAAAAGTAAAAGTAAATAATTTTGAGTTTGGTGAATTCTGATTATCTGGACTATTTGCTTTATGCAGAGAAGAACATGAGGAATGTGAGGAACGTTCAGAGTTCTGTTTTGCGATAACTGCTGAAAAAGCATTCAGTTAAGAATTCAAGTTGAATTATACTGTCATCCGGTTTTATCAACATAATAAACATATCAAAAGATGTATTTGGTGATTATTTTCATAAACAAAAGTCCTACTTTGTAAAAAGCAATTTTCTTATAGATTTCCCCATATAATCTTGAATCTTTGCAATTAAATTTTATCCCTTTCAAATAGAGTTAGATCATTTTTGTTAATTTCTCCAAAGATCAAATTATAATAATAATAGGACCACATGTATTATTATTATTATTTTTTTAAAGATTTTATTTATTTATTTGCCAGAAAAAAAGAGAGACAGGCAGCAAGAGAGGGAACACAAGCAGGGGGAGTGGGAGAGGAAGAAGCAGGCTCCCAGCAGAGCAGGGAGCTGGACCCCGGGATCACGCCCTGAGCCGAAGGCAGATGCTTAACAACTAAGCCACCCAGGCGCCCCAGGACCACATGTATTATTAAAGAGACTGTACTAACTTAAATGCCTGTGAATCTTAGATTTTACAAAACTCCATGTATCATTCTTAAATGGAAACTTGAGTTTGAAACCTAAATCTAACCAATATTTGTATATAAACTTAGGTTAAACTTTCTTGCAAACCACAAATCACAGGTAGGATTCTTAGAGATTTTCAAAAAAAACATCCATTTTATGATAATTAACTAAAATTTTATTTATTTAAAGTATGCGGTCTGATATTTCATTTTTTAAAATATTCATTAATATGTAGTATGGTTCATCTAAGGCAAGTCAGAAATCCAGAAATTCCATAAGAAAACATACAAATATCCTATTAGACTGCATTGCATATATTTTTAAAGTAATTGCAATTTAGAATAGTGATGGAGAATCATCAATCTGGGTTTATTATCAAATTTTTTCTTTACTAGGGCAATAACGTATTTTCTGTTCTAATCTATATTAAATCAGGATAGTTGAAAAAGTCTAGAGTTTAGACAGAAAGTGTAGGTTCACACCTGATAGTTATCATGAAGACTCATATTTGGGCAAAATGTCATGTGTACTAAAAGTAAAATTATTATGACGAGCAAAGGAGTTGGAGTTAGAATCATGAAACTGGCATCATTACTTTAGTCTGTTGTTTTAATAACCGAAAATTCAGTTATAATCAGTCATACAGTGCAGATGAATTAGATAAGAAAAGTGGCTAAGACACATTGATTACTACAAGTTTCCTCGAGATAAGGAAGAGAACAGAAGAGAAAAATGTTCCAAGAAGGATCAAAAGAATAATATTTAATCATGTTTTTTCACAAAGAGAGCTTTCTGCAGGTTCTAAAATACATAAAATGTACTGGTATAATCTTATCACCTTTTGCCTCTTTGAAGAAGAGTACACAAATGTGTTTAACCAACCCAAATCCTACCTCTTTGTTATTTACTTGGTTTAGAAACCTACCTGAGGGCTTTCATCCTTTAATGGCAAATATTTTTTTTAATTTAAATTTGAAGGGGGCAAGCTTCTTCCATTAAAATGTAAACTCCATGAGGGCAGAGATATTTATTTGTCTGTTTGGTTGACTGCTCTATCGCTGGTGCTTTGAGGAGTGTAGGTAAGAAAGAGATGCTTGAAAGATTTGTCAAACTAATGAACATTGAGTTGTTCTCACTTGTATAACCAAGTTAAGTTTCCAAGGTGGTTTTTCTCCTTGGGAAACAAAAATTGTTGTTTTATGTCAAAGTTTAAGTTGAATGTTTTTATTGACCAAAGTAATATTCTGAAAAAAATTAACAAATGTGGAGTCAGCTTTACAAAAATCATATATATAGATAGATAGTCACTCATGCTCAAAATAACAGTTGCAGCAATAAGAAATACTCCTAGCATCTTTCTCTATAGATTGCAACAGAGTATAAATGCAAAACAGCTTTCATTATTTCTACAACATGAAAAATTGTTCTTTTCCATATTTATGGTAAGCTGTGCATTTTTTTAATAGACATAATTTGAGAATAAATTCTTTGTCATTAGTAATAAACCGGACAGTATAAAATCTTACTAAAAATTTTTTTGTTATGCTGTGATTTTGATGAGTATCTCTGAATCTTAAATTTACCAAACACCAGCTACAATGGCATTCCTTATTAAAAGTATGCAAAACATTGTGATAAAGCCAAACATTCAGGGGCTGAAATGCATCATTGTATTTTGAATCCTCAAAAGCGAACATGGCATACAGTGAAAAGATACATTTTTCATGGGGATATTTCATTAAAGTTATATTGTGTTTCTCACTAGTGATAATAAATCAGTAAAATGAATTATTTCATCAAAATATTTGCCTTGCATATGACTTTTCCATCATGGTATGTAGATATTTCCTATTCAAGCATTTCTTTATGACCATGTTTATGGTCGCAATGTGGCAGACATCTTGTGAACCATCCACCCTCAGAAATTTGGGAAATCAGAGGCAGGATCATCACACTACAGAGCTACACTGAGTCTCTAAAAATCTAAGAGTATTTATCTACTACAATGTACACATAGTGTACGTTGTAGTTTCTGGCATTTTCATCTTACACTGGCCATTTATTCAATCGAAAAGATTTTGTGTAGGTGAGGTTGGGGGTGGCAGGAATTCTTTTCCATTCCTGATGTTCTCGTCATATAGAACAATCTAGCTTCTCTCCTTCTCTTAGTCTTCCCAGTGACCCAATCTGATTGACAGGTCTGCAAGAAAAAGTGTCCATGCATAAATCAATCCTCCTTGCTGCCCTATTTTTTTGGGGGATGACCATTCTACAAAAAGGGCTATCAGGCAAGAAAGTGGGGCCTGTCCCACAGGGGAGACGTGGCTTTTCTGGTCTGAATAGATGGGTAAATTCTGATTCTGAGGTTACTGTGGAAAAGCCCCCACACCTGCAGAGGTAAGCTACATCCTCTAATCTAGTCTTTATCCACAATAAATGTGATATTTTGACCTTCCGTCTGCCTCTTCTTTCCCATTCTTTGTCTTATTTCATGGTTGGTTCAGAACTTAAGGGAGGCCCACCTGCAGGGTGTGCTTTTATCAGATCTTTTAAATTAAGACACTTAGCTGTTGAAGAAACATCAACATGTGGAATTTTGCTTCACTTGCAATTTGAAGTAGATTCAATTTGCTGTTATGAGTTAGTCTATTTTCCATATGCTCTCTGTACATAATTCTTAGTATTGTTTATTCCTTAACGTGTCACTTAGGCCACAGAAAATTTCCTGTGAATCCTTTTGTAGTAGTACTGAGTACATAATTGACGCATCTCTTCATACATGACTATTACTGATGAATCATTAGCAAGCAGATAACAGTGTGTAGTTGGGGATTTTTTCCAGGCACGTTGTTGGAATTACTTTCTCTTGTCTCATTTCCTTATGGTCAGTGGCATGCAACTATGAGATAGTTGGCCTGAATTTGAACTGTAGTCTGTAACTCAGGAAGAGAGCAAACCTCACCAGCCCACATAGGAATCAAATCCAGGCTTTGGCCTCATTAGTTCCATGATTCAACCAACTGAGCTAATCAGCCACAGATGCACAATTATTATCAACTGCTGAGTCCACTTCTTGGGGACTATGGGTTGACAAATTGTATCAAAATGTATGTAGGATAAACTCCGATGTGTTGTATGAAATGTATTTGCAAAAGTTAAAAAAAATTTTTTGCATTGTCTTTCCTTTCCAGAAATCTTAACAATTGTGCTAACTATATCCAAATAGAAAATGGATCCAGAATAAAAAAATATACCAATGTGTCCCTTCCCTTCTTCCTCCCATTCCACACACACACACACACACGTACTCAAATGTGCACGAATGTCAGGTGGACTTTGAAGCTCTCCTGTGGATATCCAGTATTCTATGGCTACATCAACAAAATGGCTTTGGCACTTCTCTTAGCCTTTACTACCCATTTCTCTTCTTTATGAAGCAGTTCCCTAATCTTCTGTAAAGGTCTTCACCCTCCTTGGTTCACATACTCACTCCCTGTCTTTTATTTCTCTTCTCTGCTTTCTCTCTTCTTACTGTACAGGACTGATGGGAAAAATTCCTTTATGATGGACTATATAATCTCTTGAAAAAAAGCAGTGAACCTAAATAAGTCTAGCAAAATATTTTTTCCAATTAAAAATTACTGATAGTGTCCTGAGAATACACATCCTATGATTAGCAAATACATTTTATCATTAATTATATTATTAAACTATCTTAACAAACAAATGAAAAACCCTAACTGCTTGCTTCATGATGATTAAGCTACTTGGAACATCCTCAGTGCGTTGTAAGTGGTTAATCACAGGCAAAACCTCCATGTACTCCCAAAAGTTCCTTTTTCCTATTTTGATCTCTGCTGGTAAGACAATGAAATATTTGTGCCTTTTAGAGCTTAAGAAACACATAAGATTTTTTTTTCTGGCATTCTCCAAATGAAAACTGAATGATAATATAAGAAGTTCCAACTTGCCAAATTTAAGCATAGTTTCTCTGACTTTTTTAAAATTTATATGAACTTTCTTCATGGAAATAAATTATTTATCTAAGCAATTTTTAGATAAACTTCATGCTCATGTATTTTAGAGTACGAATTTCAAGTCCCTGGTTTGAATCTACCCCAACTTGACTTGTATTAATTCAGCATAGTTACAATTTTTAAAAATAGACCTACTTTAAAGCTTTATCTAAAATAGCACTTCATTTTTTTTTCCTTTTAGTATGGTGCAATCTGGTGCAATCAATTCTTGGTCTTTGCATTTTGATCTAATATCTTAAATAGCTTTATACTTGTCTACTCAATAGTGTTCATTTCCTGAAGTAGTCATAAAAAATATCAAAACACTTATTAAATATTGTCATACCTTTTTTTTCATCATTTCCTATTTTTGGTATCATAAGAAGCTTGCGATGCCTTTCTGCTCCCTGATCCTGGCACAACCTCCCTTTGCCATTTTCATGTTACCATCGAAACTATTTACAATTTCTCTTCATCATAAACAAGGAAGTCTTGTCTTTAAGTAGGTAATTGCCACATTGATGTTTTAATTATCACTATATCTCACTATATCTGCAAAAAAATTAGATAAGCTGGCCCCAAACAGTAAACTATGTAATTTAAATCTGTTCTTTTCCCTTAAGTTTTTTTAGGCATTTTAGGGCCAAAGATAATTAGGCTACCTGTCAGGTTCCTACCAAAGCTCTAATTCAGACAAGTACAGCATAGAGAGGGAAATGTTATCCTCTACTTTTAAAATTGAAAGGTCTGCATTTCCCTGAGCAAATTCCTGGAGATTGTCAAACATGGGTCATTAACGTCCAAAATAGAAGTTGCAACCACAGGGTTCAAAGAGCCCTAAAAAATACTTACTTCAGGAAATAAAATTCACACAATATTTTACTTACACCTCTATAATTCTTCCATGATTGACAATGTAGAAATAATATATAGAAATATACATAGTCATGAGTTATGAATTCCTACAATTTAACCTATAAATATCTGTTATGTAAATAACATCCTTTGAGGGAGGTACAAATGGCAAAAATAGACGAATAGATGCGCAGAGACTTGGTATAAAGGTCTACAAATATCCAAGGGGAAAAGCATATTTAAGACAATCTTTTGAGCAATCAAAACAGCTTATTTGGATCACTTGTCAATTTATTGATATGAGAAAATCAGTTGTTGAAGCAGCAGGACAAATGGAATTGACTAGGCCATTGCTGATACAATATATACATACAACATTGATATGTCAAAACCATCTTATATTGACCCCCGTAGTCAGGTTAGAGTCTATACAGCAAAAGCTAGTGTACATGGTTAAGGCTCTTCGGTTCACTTCTAAAATCAAAACAACAGCAGTAGCAATGACAATGGCAAGACACTGTTTGAATTTTGTATCCTCATTACAAAATGGACCTTATGCTTCCAATGGGCAGGAAAAAAAAGGTCCCATTTTGTGGAAAGAATCCTCATGCTTGTTTTGCTGAACTCCACCTTACAAATGACCTCTAAAATGGCATTCTAATTGACAAGTACTGTATAAGTTACTAGTTTAAAAAGGGAAATAGATTCCTTTGTCACTTGTTAGATTCGTATAAGCATCAAATTCATGCCTTCACCAAATATGCTATTAATTTAATTTGGAGCGTGCATTCTGATAATTAACAAAATTAGTGAAAAGTGAAAAGTCCTTACTCAAAAAAGAAATTCTGTTAGCTTAACTTTTCACCATCTTTCTGGCAGCTAGCTTACCTTCCACGATAGATTAGTTCAGCTGCTTAGTAGATGGCATTTATGATACCACAGGGGGATGGTACCCATTATGTACTTGCTAGTTTTCATTCCATAGATAGTCTTCAGTCCCGAGCCATCAAATGGGTCACTAACCCTTGCCAACAATCTCAAAAGCACTGGCTGCTGTTCAAACACAATGGCTGTATAGAGCATATGCCTGGTTCAGCAAATTCTACTGCCACTGTTGGAAAATAATTCAAAGTGCGTGCTTTTAGTGGATTTGTAATACTATGTAGTACTATCATTGCGTAGACAGGACAATGTGGATTTTTAATAATGCCTTTAACCGAGAGAGATAAGGAATGCATTAACGAAACCACATTTTACTCACAAAACTAAACCAACAACCTTCAGACCAAACATACGAGGGTAGTTATAAGATTAAAATAGAGATATATGGCAAATTAAATGCCTCAGGTGTCCTCTTTGTCTCACACTGTTCTCATTGCCACCACCTGAAGCTGAAAGCTTATCACTCACTCCACACCTGCATTACTGTAACTTCTGACTCCAGGTTGCCTCTTGTCTTTCTTTCCACCCTTCAGTTGTCACCCATATATTGCACACTCCTTCCAGACTCATCCATCTTAAACACTACTCTCATCATATTATGACCCTGCTTAAATATCAATTATGGATTTCCATGTCAAACCACACCAAAGACTTTTCTATCTAGATGTAAACACCATACATAAACTGTTTCCATCACCCTCATCTAAATTTATTTACTGTGATTCACCAACAAATACTTCCAAATACCTCTCACTGTCTCATTAAAGTTCACATCCGCTGGAAACTGCATTTTCTTGTTTTTAAGATTCCCCTCACACAAAATGCCTTCCGCTGTTACCTTGTTTCGCTAACAAAGTTCAGCATGGTCTTCAACATTGTAATCCTGGTGTTTTCACAGAGCACTCTATCATTATTGCCACAATCATGAGGCCCCGTCTCCTCTCAACTCCTATATCCTTAATAACACTTCCTGGTAAAATGACTTTGTATTATTGTAAATTCTTTTGTGTGTTTCAGACACATTTACATAATTATATCATAACACATTTGAGAAAAGGTGTTAATTACTTTGCTATCTTTTACTATGACAAAAACTATACTAAAGTATTGCAAGCACTTAAAAATTATTGATCAACTGTAGTGCATTTCCACAAGTAATAAAAAATTAGAGCACTATATTCTTGCCCACTTCTGAATTCATAAAGCATCTTCTCCTTGCTTCTCCAGTAATGGAAGTGGTTTTTAAGATATAACAAAATTTCTTTTTGCTATGAAAGTTAAAATGCATAACATGGTACTGACATTAAAAGGTAAAACTCTTGCATATAATAACATGAATGTCCATACATATATGTAGTACAGTATTACAGAACCATGAGAAGACATGTAAGTACATTTCTGTGTACTTAATTTCAGGTCAAAAATGTAGAAACTAACCCCTGAATACTACATACCATTTTGCCAGTTCCTCAAAAATCAGTACAACTATACTATTGGTATAAGAGAGTTTGGCAATAAATAGCCCTTTAATAATTCGCTATTGAAGTATTATTTTTGGATTTCTGAAGGAATTTCATTTTCTTTCTGATTCTTTTCCTTCTTCTAAACTAAATAAGCTAGCAATTAAAGTTTTTTAAGCTCTGTGATCAGTAACAATGACACACCTCAGGGGTGATCAATTTTTGTTAAACTGCACTAATGAGTATTGGATAGATTTAACAATTCTGAAAGCCTTTTGTCCTTTTGTAAAACATTCAATTTATTATTTTGTCTAGGCATTTCTTTAAATGTCACTTATAATTCTAGAAGTAAGTTCCCATTGTAATACTTGTAGAATTTTTACAAACTTATAAAGAAGTGACTTTCTTTTTTTTTTTTTTTTAAGATTTTATTTATTTATTCGACAGAGATAGAGACGGCCAGCGAGAGAGGGAACACAAGCAGGGGGAGTGGGAGAGGAAGAAGCAGGCTCATAGCGGAGGAGCCTGATGTGGGGCTCGATCCCACAACGCCGGGATCACGCCCTGAGCCGAAGGCAGACGCTCAACCGCTGTGCCACCCAGGCGCCCCAAGAAGTGACTTTCTAAAGTCAAAAGCTATGGCAATTCTTTTTTTTAATTAATTTTTTTATTATTATGTTCAGTTAGCCAACATATAATACATCATTAGTTTTTGATGCAGTGTTCAATGATTCATTAGGTGCATATAACATCCAGTACTCATCACAACACGTGCCCTCCTTAATACCCATCACCTGGTTACCCTATCTCCCCAGCCCCTCCCTTCTGTAACCTTCAGTTTGTTTCCAGAGTCCAGAGTCTCTGACGATTTGTGTCTCTCTCTGATTTCTTCCCAGTTTTCCCTCCCTTCCCCTTTGGTCTCCCCAAAGATACAGATGTAGTGAAAAGAAGGGGTACATGCACCCTGATGTCCATAGCAGCAATGTCCACAACAGCCAAATTGTGGGAGGAGCTGAGATGTCCTTCAACAGACGAATGGATAAAGAAGATGTGGTTCATATATACAATGGAATATTACTCAGCCATCAGGAAGGATGAGAACCTACCATTTGCATCAACATGGATGGAACTGGAGGGTATTATGCTATGGCAATTCAATTTTATAGTTACTACTTTAAAATTCAGGGATCACTGGTCAGTTATCCCAACCAACCAAAATAGCAACAAAGGGTCTAGGAAAAGCTGTCCTAGATGAGATTTCTAATTTCTCTGAACCTCATTATTTCCTTGTATTCACACAGCTCTATGCTGTCCCTTCTTGCTTAACGATCTAATCTGCCCACCCGAACACTTTTGCATATATATTATCTGTGAAGAGTGGGACATAATGAATATTGCTATTATATTGATAATATTAATATTGATAATATTTTGAAAATACTGATCATAGATGGTTTATTAATATTTCAAATATTAATATGACAGAGAGATACCTAGTGCTCTGGAAAGAAATGCAGCTTAAGAGATTGTTCAAAAACACATATAGATGGGGACTGAAAAATATTTTTCTGTTTGAAATATAATGGAAAGATCAAAGTCATGGGATGGTCTGGGGAAACTAGTGTGCATGTTTTTTTGTTGTTGTTGTTGTTATTTTTTGCTGTATGTAACATAAATGTGCAAAGTAAAGAGAGATTTGATAACCAATTTATTCCCATGTACGTATTCATTTTAGCATTGTAGGACTATTCCCTGAAATATGATATTTTTCTCACTTCAAATTTAAATAAAGCAGTTTTAAGAGACAACAATCCAAAAAAGATGTGTTGTCTGCTTCTTTGTAGAATACACAGCTACTGTTTATCTTTTATACCATTTAACTGCATAGGAAATAAATCAAGAAAACTCAATAATCTAAAATACATCTTCTTTTTGCCTCTTCAAATTGCTTCAGTGTTAAATTTAAAATTATATTTTTATTTTTCCCGCTCTTAATTATCTAAAATAACTGCTATTTCTATGTCAACATTAAAAAGAGGAGAAGCTATACCAATACTTCTTTGTTTCATCTGCCCTGAGAAAAACAATTTCAATTAATGATGCAATACCTCACGGTCCCCTTTCTTAACCTGTGTCCAGCTCAGCAGCCTTTTAATGAAAACCCAAGTTCAGTAATATGAAGGTATCCATTTCCCTGGAATTGACTACACCCAAATTATCTCTTTAAATAAACTGATATACTGGTACCTGAAACTCAAATCAGGGACTTAGTACAGTAATGAGTCTGTTTTTTCCCCCAACAATATTGCACATAATTATATTCATGAATTTCATTTCGTGAGCTCTATTTCATACTCTCCTCACATTAAGAAGGGCAACGTTTCGTTTCGTTTTGTCTTATGAACTCAGTTAGCATTTCCAAGTGTCAAAGCAGAGATGATGGTAGCATCGGCCAAGACACTGTCCTTTGAGATGAGCTAAGTGCTAGCCTCTTTGCCACGGAATCTGCCTGAATGCTCTGTTCAGCTTGAGATTTTTTTTAAATTTGAAGCGCTCTAGTTAGTCGGTGTCCTCTATCCCTCTATAAGAAAGACATTTCTATGATTAAAGCATATGTGTTGGATGCCAAAACTACCAACCCAAAAGTGAAAAATTAAAATATTTTTGGTGAGTTATGTTTTCATTTGTTTTTGGCTACAGGATTAAAAAAATGGCCAGTTTAACTGTTGATGAAGTACATTGTGTGGTCCCAAGGACTGTGGTTTGGTGCCACCTAGCCAGATGACTTCCCAGTACACTCAGGCTCTCAGACGGCTCTATACTCCGTGACTCCAGAGATCATTTCCTACATAATATCTCTTCTTAATAAAGCAAAGGGCATTCATAGTGGTATGAGATGAAAGCCTAGAAATACACAAGTTAAAGATGGAAACTATTACTTTTGTGAGAAATAGGAAAGGATGCTAATAAACAACATTTGTCAAAGGTAAGGTTATAGATAAACAGCACTCCAGATTGGTACTGAGAATTACAAGAGATGGAATTTATATGGAGAACATTGACTCAAATTTCATCTATTAGAGCTTCGTAAACTAGGAAAAGAGTGGAAGTGGGAAGAAGGTACCGAGAAACTTTCACAGTTTGTCTATGCATGCTTAGTGCAAGCAAAGTTTTAGACCGCTATGAGGTCTAATCGTTAGATTCAAGTGTGAGCTTTTAGAGGAGGGTGAAGGAAAAGGGTGATGGGAAAAACAGATCACATTGAAAAAAAGGAAAATTAAAAGAGAACCAAGATCAAAGGAAATAATAAAAGCAAGAGACGGGCTGATTAAAAAGGGAAATGCTGTTATACAGAAACCAAAAAAGCTAGCAACATATAGCACTTAGGTTTGGCAAATTTCATTTTGTTTCAAATAGGAGCTAAAGCAAAAAATTGAGGTTTAAACTGTTGAAAAGCCAGCTTATGAAGCTTAGGATTTAATTTCAAACTCAGCTTTTCCCCACTTTTCTAGCATGGAGGTTTTCTTTTTTTCTTTTTAAAAAAGAGTCTTTGATCTTTTGCCTTAACGAGTCTGGTCAATATGTAAAGAATCAAAATTGTGAGTGTTGATGCTTCTATTTTGTTAAATCAAGTATTAAACATTGCACTATTTGTGTGGTCTGAAGCCTATTGGAACTGTACTTTGATTGAGGTGTTTGAAGATTCTGGAAACAAAGTGCCTAACCAGAAAGGCAAAGTAAACCTTTTTTTGGGAGGGGGGGCAGAAAGACATTTTATTTATTTTGATGAATTAAGCTGAATAATATAAAAATGATCAATTCTCCATATCAGAGTTAATCAGTAATTACATCTGATAAGTCCAAGTCATTAATCAATGTGGATCCTGGCAACCCAGTGTACAGCCTAACAATCTGTACTATTTCTCACTCTAAATTCAACTAAACCAAAACTAAACTCCCTTTTAGTCCACTATCATAGATTAATGAACAATTAAAAAAATTCAAACTCTACCTATGCTAGAGAAATAGCTAGTCTACTTCAGAGAGTTACTTTTGGAAAAAAAGCAACCCTAAACAATTTAAACATTACTGATTGATTTCCTATATATGGTTTTTATAATTGGACCTACCACTGATTATTAAGAGGACTACCACAGTTTACTGATCACTAGCTGTAAATACTATGCTAAGTAAGACATAAATATACATATAAATGCAAATGTAAATATAAATATATACCCAAATGAGACAGGTGATATTAACAGATGGAATAAGAAACTCTTGATTTATTTTCTAGTGTTTGAAGTTACAGCTTTAAATGCAAGCCAATAGAATTGATTATCAAATCAGCTGGTCTATTTTTCTAACAATAATTAACTTGTAAACTGAGTGCATATCTTGATTATTATGTTCTTAATTTTTTCTTTGGGAAGAAACATGTGTTTGGCTGAATGGAAGGCAGATTATCAAAAATGAGTCACATGTATCCCAAGAAAGCTACAAAAATAAATAGAGTTTAATAACTACCATTTGGTAACAGTTACACAAAGTTACTTTGCATAATTTTTAAATTAAACTTAAATGTACACTCATACTTATATAGAACATAATCACCATATGCAAATTATTTTAAATTATCTTAACTGCGTCAAATACATATTATTTATATATCCTAAAGCTCTTTTTTAAAGACTCAACAACCAAATAAGATAAACATTATTGAGAAGTTCTGGATAGGTAGACCTGAGGTTATTTTTTTTTGTTAGTTTGTTTTTATTTTGATCTGAGGTTATTTTGAAATGCAAAATTTACAAAGGGCTACTGTTTTGTAATTAAATTTTATAGCAGTAGGACATGTTCTCAGAGTCTATTGAAATGCCTGTATTGGACTTTTCAGGCAAAACTGAATTCTGAGAACAAGAAACAGAGAACGAAATGCAAGATGAAATAGATAGGGATCTCAGATAAATGTTAGGGCATATTTATCAAATGTTAAACCACAGGCAGGATTTTAGTTGGTAGAAATGGGGGAAAGGTTTTAAAGGGAAAAGGAATGAAATAAACCAGTTTGACACAATTATAGGGTATGTGAAGGAGAGTTAAGAAATTTAGTGAGGAAAAAAGAAGGTGAGACTGGACGGGAAAGGTGATAGTCATCTGGACCACAAATATGGAGTTTATTTTGTGGACGACTGGGACCCGTTGATATTCCCCACACAGTGTGGTCAGGATATGCTATGGGTCTAGGTAGCATGGTGGTAGCTGTAGACTAAAGGCAGTTAAGTGGGAAGACTGGAAGGTGGAAGACTCTTAAGAAATGGTGTTAAATATTTAAAAACTTTATCCACTAATTAGTATAAATGAAAAAAATCTAGTTTAGAATAACAGACTGCAAATTTTTATGCTTATCTAATTAGCAAACATTACACATCATAAGACTTTCCAATACTGGCACGAGAGAGGTGAATTTGGGAGTCTTGCAAATTTCTCGTGGTAATATAATTTGGTACTATCTTTCTGGAAAGAAATTTTGCAAAATGTATCAAAAGTTCTACATTGTAGGAGTATAGTAATTCCATTCCTAGAAATATACCTAGAGGAAAAATTGAAATGCAGATAAATATTTCCATAAAATAGGAGTCAGGTACATATATGAAACAAGACATTTCATGAGAAAGTACTTATTGAATTAATATTAAAACAGTGATAAAAGCAGGTAAAACATATTTAGATATTAGCTAAAAATACATGTATTTCATGAAACTAAACAGTAGCTGAAGGAAATAGCATAAAAATGTGAACACCTATTTTTTTTCTGGAGGAGGGGATTATTCATTTATTCCTATAGTAAGCAGTTACCGAGCATCTAGAACACCTCTGTCATCATTTAATATGGTGCCGGGAATACAAAAATAATTCAGCTTATAAAATATTAGGGAGAGTTAGATACTGAAGAACTGCAGTGAATTGCTCTGCTTGATACCTCATTACAGAGTGGGTTTTGCATAGGAGAGTGTGGACGTACTTAAGAGGGGACCTGACCAGGAAATACACCGAGGCAAGAGTGGGGGCCTGCCGAGGGGCAAGAGCATACAGGAAGTAGGAGGAAGACTGACAAAAAGAGACTACACTGGGGAAGGTGGTGAGGCCAATTTTTGCAAGTTGTAGAGGAAAGGATATCAGGGGAACAAAATGAGGGATAGCTTTTAGTTAAAATAATGGAAATCTCACAAGAGTAAGGAGAAGCTAGCCATGAATCTGGGAAAGACTGAGTTAGATCAAGCTGAATGGAATGAAAGTGTCAAAAAAAGAAAGATGTGTATGTAAGTTGATAAATGAAAAAATAAACATCTCCAAAATGCTTCCTTCAAAAAAGTCGAGATTGGATTCATGTGGCTATAAGAGGAAAAGTCTAGTTTCTACAAAGAAAACAGTTTTTTTCTTAATGCAATTTATTGTCAAAAGAGTTCTTACAAATTTTCATCTCCTTTTATGAATACATGAATTTTCATATTTTAAAGCAAAGATGACAAAAAATTTATATTCTAATGGATTATTGATGCTAAAGCTATGAACTTTTTTTTTTTTTTGCTCATGAAATTCTAAACTGGAAAAATATCTCAGTAGTAAACTTAAGAAGAGATTTATTTTTGGATACTAAATTAAAGATAAATTCTATAAAATTGGACACAAGCTTTTTGCTAAAAGTAGATTGGAGCAATATTAAAATAAGCAAACACTTACTTTAATTATATATTGCTTCAAGAAACTCACAAAAACACCAGCCTTGGATGACATAGCTCAACATTCATTCAAATAACCATTCTGCCCCACTTCTGCCTCACCCCACTTTCCCCTCACTCTACTTTTCCCTCACCTCTACCCCGTCCTCTTGCAACCCTCAAAGTCAGACTCCTACACAAAACCTATGATAACTTCAGAACCTAGGAAGGGAGGGTTCTTGTTTTGTTCTTAATCTCAGTCTTTAGAAAGTTAAAAAAAAAAATTAGCTCTGAAAGCACTCCAAATTCTTTTGATACTTATTGACCATACACCAAACAGAGCTATATGTGACTATGTGGTCAAGGAAATTTCTACCAAAGAAAGAAGGATGGGTAGGAAAGACAACAAGAGGTCAAGATTTAGGCTGATAAAGGATCAAACCATCTAATGTATTCATGAGTAATGACTGATCTTCAAATTATTTCAAATGATAATTTATTGTTTTTGTTTGTGATGCAAATTTCTAAAAAATCACTTTTTAAATATGCCTGCAATTGACTATTATAAAAGATAGGCTTTGCCTGTTTATGATTTGGACATAGCTCAATATACATATTTTTAAATGACAATTATGATAACATAGCGAAAATAATGATATAAATTATCTGACAACATAAATTAGAAAAAATCCATTATCAAATTAAGTAATTAAGTTTTATCTCTAGTTTTGATAAAGGTTTATTGATTCACTTGAATTATATCTTGATGATGATGAAATATAGTAAAATCTGAATAATAAAGAATCCTACAACACTTCAAGACTATGGAATTGATTCAGCTATACGGCATTCCACCTTATATCATCTTACTAATATTGATCCCACAGAGATCTCACTAATATGTATAGGTCTAATTAACAGTTGAATATAGCTTGACTAAAATGTGTAGCCTAAAATATATTTTATATGATCTAATAACTGCCTAAAACCTATTTAATTCTCAAAGGAAAAAAATGCCTTCTCAAACTATGTTTCTTTCTACGTTCACTTAACATTTCTATAACTCTATTTTACAGTGGTAGAAAATGAAATCATTTTTCTTGATTATGCTAATTCGTATGAAGGCAACATTAGACAGAAAAGGAATTGAGCAATATGTTATTAAGATCCAATATTGAATTTATTTTTACTCCCATTTATTTTTATGTTATTGGCATTCTTTTTGATGAGCTAATGCAGGAAAATATTGCTATGGTTAAGTGAGTTAGATCACTGAAAACTTCACTTCTAGAAGCTTGCTCTTTGGGGCGCCTGGGTGGCTCAGATCATGATCTCCAGTTCCTGGGACAGAGCCCCATGTTGGGCTCCCATCTCAGTGGGGAGTCTGCTTCTTCTTCTCCCTCTGCCTCTCCCCCTGCTTGTGCTCTCTCTGTCTGTCTGTCTGTCTCTCTCAAATGGATAAATAAAATATTTTTTAAAAAAGAAGCTTGTTCTTCTTGAAGTGAGCTGGGTGCCATAACATTATATATATATTTAAAAAATCTGATAGGGAGAAGTAGGATCCTGAATGTTGAGTAAACTCTAGTCATGTTTTTGTGCTCATATTTGAACAAGGTGGGTTTGAAAATTTATGAGGCAAAATAAAAAGTGGACAGTTTAAACATAACATTTGTAGAACTAGAACAAACACCAAGATTTGGTTGTTCTTCTTTTTTATTTGGGAAGATCCTTCCTAGACTTTAGATCCTGTCTTTCAAAATATAAGGCATCTTTTAAATAAGTCAGCCCACACTAATATTCAAATACATTAAATTTATGGGTGAGACTTCTGTCATGTCAGTCCAACGTTTATACTTTCATGTAATCCACTAGCTACCATGGTTTCAAGTTCTGAAATATATGGCATATATTTATGGCAGGACTACTTCATTTACATCAACGAATTAACTTGCACTTACATCTTCATACCGATTATACCCAAATCACTATCTTTATTCTAGGTTTTCCTCTGAAGAGCCAGATTTATGTATTCAAGTCTACTTACATAACTAACTGAGTGTACTCCAAACACATCAACCTCTCAACATGTTCATAATTGACCTCATCTTTCCCCTAACCTGTTTTTTGTACTCAGTTAATGGCACTTTCATTTCCCAATCTTTCTCTCAAAACTTGGGAGTTATCCAAGATTTTCAGGTTATGTTAACCTTCTACACAAGATTGGTGAAGTCTTGTCAATATGATAGCGAAAATATTTCCTGAATAACTTACACAACTATACCTTCTCTCATTTTTTTCCTTTTTGATCACTCTTCTTTTTTGACCCTTTTTATTTGATCAATTTACTTAGCTTTCATGGTTGCCAAAACTTCCAGAGACCATACTAAAATGTAAATTCATGCCCATTCTTAAATGTATTCATTTGTTCTCTACTATCTTCAACACTTAATTCAAAGTCATTAGCATTGCATTCTTGTCGCCTAGCCTATGCTAGCTCCTCTTGCCCTGACCTACCCTCTGCATTCCAAAGACCCTATTATCAGTCCTCAAGCATGTTTTCCTGGCCATCAGTATTTCTTTATGGTACGTGGTACTCCCTTTGCCATCTTGTCAGTCTGTCTAACTGTTCCAGTTTCCTTCGATATCCCTTCCTCTGGGAAGCCATACTTGAGGTTTTTGGCTCCAACTAGGGTTGAAAGCTTATCCCCTGTGCTCTTAGGTCTCTGGTGCATCCCTTTGAAGACAGATGACCTCACTTATGCCTGTGAGTCTAGTACACAGTATATGATATGCTCAATACGCATTGATAAAATCCACAAATGAATAAACACTTAAATAGATGAAAATAAATGATGGGAAACTACCTACATGCTTTATAAGTTTGGGCTGTTAAATATTCTGAGTTTTAAAACGCTCCACTTACATTCATACATTTTGTATTCTATATATTTTAGATAGTTCAGTGAAATTGAGTACTAAAACTTAACATCTGTGCTCATCGTGTGCAGAGGAGGAGGATGGCATCACATGAATTTTGTCTACCTCTTTCATAAAAGATAATCCAAAAGGGTAATTTGAGAAAAATCATAATTTATTCATCTACTACTTTACCATTCTGGCTTTTCCATTAACTGGGATGAAAAAAATTACCAAGTAGGCATTATGGTTGAAGTTTTAGGGACATAACGACAGCTGTGCTGTTAATGTCTCCATTTAGTTGAAATCCTTTGGTTTTGGACTGCTATGTGGAAAAACTGAGTTTGTGGTTGGGAGACTGAAAAATGAGAAAGTATTCCCTTCCAACTGACTATCCGCTTTGAGTTTCACTGCAGGTGCTTGAGTTGACTGGAGAACTAACCTCCACAACAATAATTTGAATATATGAAGGGTTCAAGAATCTATTTGGTTTCTTTGGGCGTCTTAAATTAGAAGATGCTCAAAGGTTACTGCTGATAAGACTGAGTCACTGAGGTTTGTTGTGAAAAGGAATAAGAGGTAACAGAGCTATCACAGGATGACAATGAGGCAAATACTGGTTAAAGTTTTCCCTTTTCTCAGTATATTACTCTCTAAACACAGAGGCTTATACAATGCTAATTCTCTGAATTATAAAGTATATTTTAAACATTTTCCCTGAAACCACCAAAACAGGAAGTGAATTTTCCTTTCTAATAATAGTAGAACATGAAAATATGCCCACAAGCAAGGCAAAGCAGAAAACTAAGGCAACTGTAAGGGTAAATTGGGCACAAGGTTGTTTCTGCCTCAATAATCCAGGTAAATGAAACTGAAACAGGTTGAGGCCTGCAACTGGCATAGTTTTCCTCTTCTCTCTGGTAGTAGAGACACAGGACATTTTCACTAGTCTGGAACCAGGTTTAAGCTACAGCATTTTTCTCTGTCTCTGGTACATTTTGAAATATGGAATGAATTACTTGAGTTTCAAATGATATATTCAGCAATAAGTTTATTTGACAGCAATAAGTTAATGAGAAAGTAAAGCTTTCACATGATTCTGTGCAGACAGAATTGACACATAGATCCTTGCTGTATACACATAACTGTAATACATATATATAAATACATACAAAAGTACATAGGTACTTTTCTCCAGTTTTGACCTTCTCTCTTCCTCAATGGGCACCTCAAATTTAATGTCTAAAACTGGATTCTTTTTAGGTCTCTCCCTGCTTTCCAAATACATACTCATCCTCAGATATACCTTAGCTCAATTTAGGATATCACTGTCCATCCAGGAACCCAAGTCACGAATGGGGAGTTTGCCAAGCTCTCATCCTTTCTCTTTGCACTGTGATTGATCCGTCCCCCTTCCACTACCCATTAACTGGGAAGTTCCACTGATTCTACTTCTCAAGGGACTCCTGAATCTGTGTACCAATGCCCCTCCCCTATGCTCCATCCCTTCCACTATTGCTCTCTGTTAGGTCTTTGTCTTTTCTTGCCAAGACTAGTGAAATGGACCCCTAATTAGTATCACTGTGTCTGTTCTTCTCCTCTGCACTTAGTCATCTATAATCATACTACCATACAGTCTCACAATGTCATGTTCCTATTATCCATAGATAAAGCTTGTGACCTTAGTATTACAAAGAAATGTCTCTATCACCTGGCTTCTACTTAATGTCTCCATTCTCCACACATACCCCTCTGTCATATAATTTTTATTTCACTGCAGAAGATTGCAGATTTTCCCCTTCCCCCTACTAAGCACTGCTATTTCATGCTTCCATAACTTTGCCTAGTTCCTCTTCCTAGAGTTGTATTTACCTCTAGTTGGTCAGCTAGTTCAAATAAATTAAATTCTTCATTCACTCAACAAATATTTATTAAGCACCAACAAGGTACCAGCTACTGGATTAAATGCTGAGTATCAGATTGTGTTCCTTCCCTATCCTGCTTTTGACATTTAGCTTAGCTTTCATTAAGACCCTTCAGGGGCATCATCTCCTCCAAGACACCTGAGAGGCTGGTCTATCCCCTGTCTTCTGTACCTACGAATATTCCAATGAATGTCCCAATCACTAAACTGGAAACATGTTTGCTTATCTGTCTTACCCAAAACACTGTGGTCATTGTAGGGCAAGTTCTCCTGTCTTATTCTTCTTTTCATTTCCTGAGTCCAGTGTCTGTCCATGGCTATTGCTTAATAAATATGTTTTTAAACTGAGTTGAATGTTACTAAGATTGAAGATTGCCAATGTAAATTAAATTTAATGCAATTCTTTCAGGTCCCTGACATCATTATTATTTTTTTTATTCTCGTGCTATTCTTTCTGTCATTGTTTTTCCTCTTTGCTATCTACATCTCCTCTCTCTTCACTTAAATATTTGGAAAACTGTGCATAGACTGTCATCAAGAAGTGGTTAGCATTGGCCACTTTTTTGGTCAGAGGAGCTTAGTCGTGTTTTGCCAGCAATGGAGATTCTAAGTTTCAGGTAGTTCAGAGATAAGATGAGTTCAGAAAGGAAAGGGAGAACAAGAAAATGTTCTATAGAGGGGAATGCTACTGGAACCAGTGCACAGGATGCAATGAAATCAGATGTGGGAGGAGTCGCTATCATCCAATATTGAAATCATGAGCTGTTACTGACTTTTTAAGGCTCCTGTCTTTTTATACCCATGACACAACATGAACATGCACGCAAGTGCACACATACATGCAGATAGACACATGCACTCACACATACATAGGCATACTCTTGTGTTTTATTATGCCTGAATTGCCCATTCCTCTACTTTACAAACTAGAAATATCCTACTCATTCTGCAGGTTCCAGGTCAAAATCCATTATATCCTAGCTCACATTTACCCCACACTATTCTGATCAGAATGACCAAAAACTGTTGTAAATGACCACATTTTAAAAAAAAAATATTTGTTTATTTGAGAGAGAGAGAGAGAGAGCAAACGCGGATACAAGAGTGCCACGAGTAGGGGGAGGGCCAGAGGGAGAGCATTTCAAGCAGACTCCCTGCTGAGCGTAGAGGGGCTCCATCTCCAACCCTGAGATCATGACCTGAGCCAAAATCAAGAGTCATATGCTTAGCTGATTGAGACACCCAGGTCCCCCAAATGACCACATTTTTAATGTCTATCCCATTGTGAATAAAAGATTATGGTAAATACAATTTAAATTAACTATTAGATAAATGAAATAAAAAAGGCAGGTAAAATATATCCAATATATTGTTTTATAATAATTAGATTTAGTGGAAATAAAGTCACTTTGTCAAAATGCTAAAGAGGTCTCTAAATGTTTATTCTCAATTTCTCTACTATGTCATCATGAACCAGAAACAGCATGTAAACTGGAAAGAGTCCATAGACCATGCTTTGAGAAACACTGCTCTAGGGAAACTAGTATTAATTTACATAGTACCCAGTGTATGCATGGTCACTAAGTAAATTAAAGAACACAGGAAGATACCAAAGCTTGGTGGGTTGTTTTTTGTTTGTTTGTTTGTTTTCCTATTTTGGACATGTTTTACACTTTTCTCTTTAAAGTACTGAAATATTTATTATTAGCATCACCCAATGATTCATAGTCGGTCTCCCAGGAAAGGTTTTCATACACGAATTCGTTCCTCACTAACATTTATTGAGCACAGGCTATATACCAGACACTATTCAAGATGCTGAGATCCAAGTTTGTATAAGCTATGGTTCCTGCATCAGACAAATCCAAATTAAAGGTCATTCTAGAAAACAAGTAGAATGTAATCTTCAAAAATATCGGGGTCATGAAAGTTAAGGGAAGTCTGTGGAAATTTTCTACACTTAGGGAGACCAATAAAATGTGACTACTGAACAAGACACATCATTCAGAAACAAATTCTTACATTCTAAAGGATAGTAGTTGGAATTTATTTGGGCAATTGATAAAACTTGAATGGAATCTGAGGATTAGATGGTAGTAATTCACCAATGTTAATTTCCTGATGTATTAGTCAGCTCAGGCCGCCATAACAAAATATCATAGACTGGGTGGATGAAGCAAGAGGAATTTGCTCCTCATAGGTTTGGAGGCTGGGAAGTCCAAGATTTAAGTGCTAGCCAATTCCTTTCTTTGGTGAGAACTCTCTTCCTTGGCAGAAAAAGAGAAAGAAAGCAAGCTCTCTGGTGTCTCTTCTTATGAGGGCACTAATCCTATCATGAGGGCCCCACCTTCATGATCTCATCTAAACCTACTTAGCTCCCAAAGGCCTCTTCTTTATTTTTATTTTTATTTATTTATTTATTTTTTTTAAAGATTTTATCCATTTATTCATTTGACAGAGATAGAGACAGCCAGCGAGAGAGGGAACACAAGCAGGGGGAGTGGGAGAGGAAGAAGCAGGCTCATAGCAGAAGAGCCTGATGTGGGGCTCGATCCCACAATGCTGGGATCATGCCCTGAGCCGAAGGCAGATGCTTAACCGCTGTGCCACCCAGGCGCCCCCCCAAGGCCTCTTCTTTAAATACCATTACAATGGGGATTAGGGCTTCAACATTTGAATCTGGTGGTGGGGTTGGGGATACCTGAGTCCTTAGCACCCAAGATTGATGACTTTATTGTGGTTAGGTGAAAAATGTCTTTGTTTATGAGGATACACAGACTAACATAATTTCGGAGCAGTAGGTAGGAAATTTACTTTCAAATAGTTTTCTGTGCTGTACTTACAAATTTTCTTTAAGTTTATGATTGTTTCCAAAAAAAAAATTTAAGATATTGTTTCTGGTCTTAAGATTTTTAATTCTATTTGGTAAGAGAGATATGTAAGCACCTGTAATGAGATACCACTAAGTGCAGGAAAATGTGTGATAATATAAGAAAGTACCGAAATAGGAGAAGGAAGGGTGAGTTTGTCTGGATGGAAAGCAGAAGAGACCTCAAAAAGGAAGTAAATCTTAAATAGGTCAGATTGGAAAACAAACCAGGGCCCATTGGATCTATGTTTACTTAGTAATAATTATGTGACAGGATTTGCATGTTTGATATTTATTTTTGCCATGAATTTGACTTCCTTTTGATTTATTATTTCATCATTTCCTTTTTAAGATTCATAAAACACAAAGGTTTATAAAAAGCTTGAAAAAAAGTAAAGATAGTAATAAATTAATGGTAGAAGGTAAATTGGGGGTCAGATAAAAGTGTCCAAAAAGATGATGTTTCTTAGCTATCATCCTTTAACGTATCATAATACATTTTAACACCTTCTTAGCTTCCTTGGTTCACTCTTGCTCTACCTCTTCTGGTCCTTCTGGCCTCTGGAATCTAGAGATAGATTGAAAAGGCTTATCTGGTAGGTCTCCATATTTGACACTACGACTATGGTCCTCCTTAAAATATTATATGAAATTTCTAATGGACAAGGGAGAACAGGGTTAGCGTGTTCTTTAATTTCTCTATTTCTTATAGAGGTCTATGATTCATTTATTGATTGGTCAAATATTTACACTTTATCTATGCAAAGGTAGAAAACTGCCTACCTATGGCACATCTTGACTCCTTGTGTGGTTTCCTTTTTATTTTTTTCCACTTAAAAAAAATTGATCTACCACTCAAAAACCATAAGATTTTACATAAAAATTCCAGTGTTCAACTCTCAATACCTTTAGAAGTTGTGGCCACTAGAACAAACAATTGACTAGAAAATTTGACTGGAATGAGTAGAAGCAGCCCTTGTATGTTGAGCGTATGATCATCAGTTCCCCAGTTCATACAACTCCCTACTGTCTGATATTGGTTTGTTACATTCACTTTTGCTGTGTATGTTAAGTCCTGAAGGTACTTGCATATTCAACCCTGACCAAAGCTTAGATAACAATGACCTGGAGAGCATTAAGAACAAAGAGAGCAAAAGTATGCATTTGAAAAACTAAGTTTCAAGCTCCAGATTTAAAAAGGCCAGCAATGAGCTCAAAAGAAATTTTTTGTAGAAAAGACAGACCACGATCCTTTCCTCCCTCCCAGCTTGCCCAGTAAAAAGTATGTTAAATCAGGGTTGGGGCTAGTCAGATGAGGAGAAAAACTATGCCCTGGGTATTACAATCAGTTTCATAAAAGACTTTTATACCCACTAATTCTTAATTTTTCTGTAATGGAAATCGTTCTTGGTAAATCTGTTCAGATATTTGAAATTTATATTACACTCAGTTCAGACTGATGTGGAATCGGAGATTTCTTCAAGCACAGTTCCAACTATGAATAACTCTACCTTTGCTGGTTGAGACTGTGTTAAAGATTCATTTAAATGGCTCGAGTAGCAACTTGCATTATACAAAGTACTGAAAGCAATACTCCCTTTCTTCTAACAGACTTCATATAAAGAATTCTTTCACATTTTATTTCGATTTTGCAAAAAAACCATCCATATTAGTAATCGAGCGTCAACTTTATTACTATCTTAACAATAATGTTTTACACGTGTATAATGCTTTAAAGCTGACAAGCTGTTTTTAAGCCCATATGAGGTAATGAATAAGTTCACCATGCAGGTATTTTTTTCATATATTCATAAATATTTTTCTGAAATATTTGGCTTGTAGGTATGCTTTGAGCACGAGTACCACAGAAAAAATTAATTAAAACTTGACTTAAAATAATTTTCATTATATATCAAAAGCCACATGTTTATGTTAGTCCATCTCATTCACCAGAAGCACTGATTATTATTAACTCCAGAGATAATACAAAGGCAGATAGTGGCACCTTATAAAATTGGGTAAGAATAAACATTTCTGCCTGATTCCTCCCATTTCTCACACTTCAATCCAGTTTAACTGAAGGACCATTTATTCAGCAACTACTAGGTTCAAAGATAAATAACAAACAGTAATTACCTTCTATGGGTTAACAGCCTAGAAGGGGAAAAAGATACATGCAAGGCAAATTTTTATATATGACATAATGTGATGAGATCTCTTTTTTGCCAGGTTTATAGAGATGTAAAATAATGGGTAAGAATGAGAATGAAGGGAGGAGTCTCTTTGAATGCATATGGAAGGAGGTGTCACTTGGGGTGAACCCTGAAAACACGAATAGAATTTTAGTTTTACATACCTATGACACAGTTGCATGAACATTGCTATTATTAGCTTTTCTTTTCCCTCACCTTTTATTTGCACTTACCTAGTAATATTTTTTATGCTTCTTTACTGTAACACTTTTTCTTCACTCATTAATTTCCTAATTCAATGTACAAATGGGAATTATTCTTTTGTATGCCTGCCAAAAGTGTTATTAAGAAAGGTTTTCCCTCATTCTACTTTGAAGTTCTACTTAAAAAAAAAAAAGGTTAAGTAAGATACATAGGAATAAACCTAACTGAAGAGGTGAAAGACTTGTACTCTGAAAACTATAAAACACTAATGAAAGAAATTACAGACAACACAAAGAAATGAAAAGACATTCCATGCTCATGGACTGGAAGAACAAATATTAAAATATGTATACTGCCCAAAGCAATCAACACATTTAATGAAATTCTTATCAAAATACCAACAGTATTTTTCACAGAGCTAGAATAAATGATCCTAAAATTTGTATGGAAACACAAAAGACCCCACAACCTTGAAAAAGAAAAGCAAAATTCCAGACTTCAAGTTATATTACAAAATATAATATTTAAAATATAATAATTAAAACAGTATGGTACTGGCACAAAAATAGACACAGATCAATGAACAGAATAGAAAACCCAGAAATGAACCCATGACTATATGGTCAGTTAATCTCTGACAAAGCTAGTAGGAATATCCAATGGGAAAAGGACAGTCTCGTCAACAAATGGTGTTGGGAATACGGCATAGCAACACGCAAAAGAATGAAATTGGACCACTTTCTTACACCATACACAAAAATGAATTCAACGTGGATTAAAGACCCAAATATGAAACCTGAAATCCTAAAAATCCTAGAAGGGAGCACAGGCAATAACTACTCTGACATCAGCCACAGCAACATTTTTCTGCTTATGTCTCCAGAGGCAAGGGAAACAAAATCAAAAATAAACTATTGGGACTGTATCAAAATAAAAAGCTTCTGCACAGTGAAGGAAAAAAAAATCAAT
This sequence comes from Ailuropoda melanoleuca, assembly GCF_002007445.2. Classification (NCBI taxonomy): domain Eukaryota; kingdom Metazoa; phylum Chordata; class Mammalia; order Carnivora; family Ursidae; genus Ailuropoda; species Ailuropoda melanoleuca. The sequence continues at coordinate 25,538,462 of NC_048218.1, forward strand.
AAAACTGAAAAGCAACCTATGGAATGGGAGAAGATATTTGCAAATGACATATCAGAAAAAGCGTTAGTATCCAAAATATATAAATAATTTATAAAACTCAACACCAACCCAAAAATGAATAACCCACTTTAAAAATGGTTAGAAGACTGGGATGCCTGGGTGGCTTAGTTGGTTAAGCATCTGCCTTTGGCTCAGGTCATGATCCTAGGGTCATGGGATCGAGTCCTGCATCGGGCTCCTTGCTCAGTGGGGAGCCTGCTTCTCCCTCTGCCCACTGCTCCCCCGCTTGTGTGCTCTTTCCTCTCTTTCTCTTTCTGACAAATACATAAATAAAATCTTAAAAATAAATAAATAAAAATAAAAAATGGGCAGAAGACACGATCAGACATTTTTCCATAGAAGACATCCAGATGGTCAACAGACACATGAAAAGATGCTCATCATCACTTATCATCAGGGAAATGCAAATCAAAACTACAATGACATATCACCTCACACCCATCAGAATGGCTAAAACCAATGACAAAAGAAACAATAGGTATTGGCAAGGATGTGGAGAGAAAGGAATCCACTTACACTGTTGGTGGGAAGGCAAACTGGGGTAGCCACTCTGGAAAACAGTATGGAGGCTCCTCAAAAAAGTTAAAAATAGAACTAACCTAAGATCCAGCAATTGCTCTAGTGGATATTTACCCAAAGAATACAAAAACACTGATTCAAAGGGATACAGGCACCCCATCTTTATAGCAGCATTACCTACAATAACTAAGGTATGGAAGCAGCCCAAGTATCCATTGATAGATGAATGTTCATTGATAGATAGAAAAGAAGATGTGGTATATACAACGGAATATTACTCTGCCATATAAATTCTTGCCATTTGCAATGACACGGATTGAGCTCTAGAGTATTAAGCTAAGTGAAGTAGGTCAGTCAGAGAAAGACAAAAAGCATATGATTTCCCACATAAAAGGAATTTAAGAGACAAAACAAATGAGCAAGGGGGAAAAAAGAGAGAGAGAGAGAAAGAGACAGACCAAGAAACAGAATGTTAACTATAAATATAGAACGAATTGATGGTTATCAGAAGGGAGGTGGGTGGGGGATGGGTGAAATAGGTGATGGGGATTAAGGAGTCCACTTGAGCTGAGCACTGGGTGATTAAAATAAAAACTTAAAAAAAAAAAAGGTTAGAGGGCCTATTAAATAAATCATGATACATCAGTAAAAATTGTCTAACATGGGACCATTCAAAAGGGTAAAATGGATAACATACAGTGACTTAGAAGAATGTTTACCAGAAAGTGTTAAAAAACAGAATCATGCATATGGTATGAAAATGAGACAGGGAAGCTGGAGGGGCTCCATTGTAGAAAGGCTCCATTTCTCCTGTTTTCCTGTGAGGCACCATTTACTCACATTCCATATTTTGCCTCTGAATCAGCCAAAGAAGCTCTGTTTCCCCATCAAGGGGGAAGCAAGAAAGTGAATCATTCTCTGAGTTTTTGTCCTAGGCCCCAAACACCTGATAACACCCGAGAAGAGCCAGATCCCAAACATGTTAGTGGATATTAGCTTCAAACAAACCTCGGCTGACGTTGTCATCAATACCCCTACCCTCAGTCGTACGTGGAATAACACCTATTGTTCACCTCACACTTCCTTTGATTGGACCTACCCTGGATTCCTGGAGGAACACATACCCTAGACCCTTTTCTAGGAGAAACTCCTAGTCCCAAGCAATGATAAGACTGATCCTGCTCTCCTTTGTGAGTCTCCTAGACACTTCATCTGCTATTCTCTACCTGTTTCTAGCCCTGTTTCTACTTTCTCTGGCTCACACTTGATCTCTAGCCTGTGAGCAGCCAGGGACTCTCTTGACCAGTCCTGTGGGATGCCTCACTGGGTCCTGCGACCCAGCCTGTCTGCATCAAAAGCATTATGTGCACATATTGGTATTGGTGTTTATGTATATAAAGAAGAGGTTTACCCACATAAAGAAAGAATTTGGTGGAGACAATGCTCCACCAAAATGTTTGGCACTAGCTAACTTTGAGGGAAATAGCACTTTCTATTTAGTATAATTCTTTTTTTTTTATTATGTTATGTTAGTCACCATACAGTACATCATTAGCTTTTGATGTAGTGTTCCATGATTCATTGTTTGCGTATAACTCGCAGTGCTCCATGCAATATGTGGACTCCTTAATACATAATTTTAATTTTTTTATTTTAAATAATTACAAAAAAAGTTTATATCAAAAGAAGTACGAAGTATACACCATCCGTTTTCCCCATTTTATAAATTAGAAAAATTGCTGCCACTTTTTAACTCAGTAATTTAATTCAATAATTCTTCAATAATTTCATGAATGAATAATTTAATTCAGAATAAACCATAGAAAATGTTTAAAATGATAAATTATATAAAAATATAAATTCACATTATTGAACAATCAATTCCAGTGAAGAATGATAATTCTAAAAATTATTTTTATATTAAGGCAGAATTCTAACTTTATTAGAATTAAAGCCAAGATAGTTTTTCATCAATAACCAGCAAGGCTCACTATTTTCTGTCAATATACAAAAATACTGGCAATAATTACCTAAAAATAAAAAACAACAAATGTAACAGATTCATGAATCTGCTTTATAACTTTCCACTTTTTTTAAAGATTTTATTTATTTGAGAGCATGAGAGATAAATAGCTCATGAGCAGGGGGGAGGGGTAGAGGGAGAAGCATACTCCCCGCTGAGCAGGAAGCCGGATGCGGGGTTCGATTCCAGGACCTGGGGATCATGACCTGGCCTGAAGGCAGATGCTTAACTGACTGAGCCACCTAAGTGCCCCTGCTTTATAACTTTTCAGTGCTTTAGTAACTGGAAATAATTTTTTTTCTTTAAAAGTACAGTAGATAACGTATGAAATTAAATAGAAACGTAAAACCTAGACCATTTACAGAAAATGATACAATGCTCCATCACAAAGGCAATTATAGATTAGAACATAATATAACAGCTGGAAAAATAAAGAATTTCTTTAGCTACTACAACTGCAGTATATCCCAGTTGGTCTCACCCAGAACCACACAAGATATTCTTTCCCATCAGTGAGGCCTGCCACTCTTCACTCAACCAGACCACCAAAAATAACATCCTCTTTCCATGCAGGATTAGAGCAGACACACATTTATTTTACATTCATTGTTCTACTGGATCCTCATTTCAGTTTATAAGTGGACAGGAAAGATATTATTACATGTATTTACAGGTAAGGACACTCAGTATCCTAGAGCACGATGCTTTGCTAGCCACAAATCGCACGAGCAGTGAGCAAAATACCGTGTACAAACACATGGCAAGTGTAAGAGATCATTACCTAAGGTATAAATAAATGCAACCTACCTTGCCATTTTTAGGAGAACTTTTTGACTCCTGGCCCACTGTTGGTTTTTATGTTTTTGTTGTTTTGGTTTTTGTCTTATGCCTTTAATCTGTACTGTTCTGTCTTTTTTAGGCATTGAGCAATTTGTCCTGAATTTAGAAAAGAGGTGCTAGAATGTGGGAGTGGGAGGTTGACCTACATCTGAACAATTTGCATATGATTCACCACAATTAAACAATTTGGTTTGAAATAGCTACAATTAAGCTATTATCAGAGAAGTATTTACTAGAGGAGAAATTCTAAATTTATCTTCACATAGGTCCTAGCCAAGAAAGGGGCCACATTTTCTGGCACCCTTATTAAGTAAAGCTAATAATGAAGTAAATTCTTCCAAATTAATATTTATATTACTAAATCACTGATGGCTAATTATACTTATGCTTACTTTGGTTGATTCTTTAAAAATTACAGGTTTAAAATACCAAGAAAAATGTGAAATTAGGGTAGATAAGAGAATCTCAGTTTCTAATAATATATTGCATATATTTGCACACATAAATGTACATATTAAAAAATTGCTTTCCTTATATATGGAAATTGTACATGGTATGTCAAACTACCCTAAAATTATGGAGAAAGTAGTATAAAAATATAAAAGAAAGAGTAAATTCTGTCTACTGTAGGATATAAACTATAATAATATACAATAAACTGTAGTAGTATATAATAGTATGGAAGAAAAATTCAAACTGATGATTAAATATTATGTGTTGGATGGTATCAAGTTTGGTGAATAAGCAGATGTAACAAATTTTTCCGTTATTCAGAATAAGCAACCTCAATTATAGCTATGACTGACATGATGAATACATCATTGAAACAAAGCTAAAACAAATGGAACACATTTTACAACCAGAAAGGTTCTTTTTCCTACCTTTATAGGTGCATGAAAAGGTCTCTGATTAATCTTCAAGGATACCCTAAAAAAGAAATGGAAAATCAATGAGATAGAAAGCAATAAAACAGTAGGCTTATTTTAACGTATTATCAACACTGAGTGTTAGTGGTCTCTTTGCTGGGGGTGGTCTATTTACCGTGGCAAGGCATTGGCTGTTCCGTCCACAACATACATGAGTCTAGCAATGCTGAAGGTGATACAGGGCACACAAACATTAGAATAAGAACATTACATGTGGATTGAGCATTTTTGCTGTCTGTAGAGCATGGATGTAGTGATTAAGACTTGATCACAGCTATTATCCACTTCAGTAATTTTACTATTGACAGTTGGTAAAGGTGACGAGGATAAAGTCAAATTACACCATATTGCTAAAATGAAGAAAGACAACAACTATAAAATGAAACAAAAAACATTACAAAGACTTCCAGATTTAATAACATCTTTTTTATGTCATCAAAAATATAGGTATTGGGACACCTGGGTTTTTCGGTCAGCTAAGCGTCCAACTCTTGATTTTGGCTCAGATCATGATCTCAGGGTTGTGGATCCAGTGCTCCTCGCCTTCTGCAACCCCCCACACCCCATCCCATCATGCTCCGCCCTCAGCAGGTGGAGTCTGCTTGAGATTCTCTCTCCCTCTCCTTCTGCACCTCCCCCTACTCGTGCTCCCTCTCTCTCTCTCTCCCTCAAATAAATAAAATAAATCTTTAAAAAATAATCCATATACACTCACATACATGTAGGTACTAATAATATATATGCATTATATAGTGTGCACATATATATAGGTACCGAGATTATAGTCCATTTTGTGGATATGATCACATTTCAGAGTGGAGGAAAATCAAGTCTTATATTTTAGAGATTTCAGAGAGATACGACCTGGCATAGGAAACTGCTGTAAGGAAATTCTGGTGTCCTTCACTAGAACAGAACTGGTCTTAGAACTAGAGGGTAGTTTAAAAATCAACTGGTCCAACACCATCACTTTACAGAGCAAAACAAGGCTGTACAGCTAGCTAACGGCAGACTAAGCGTCCTCTGTGCCTCCTACTCCTACTCATCCCCCAGTATTACATTATTTAATTCTTTGTAACTTCCAGGATTGGAAAGAAGTAGAGAGAGCGGAATCATGTATTCTGTTCTTGGTAGGTCCCACCCTCTTGATGAAGCTTCATAATCCTGCTTGAATAAATGACCTATGTCATCAACATTTATTGCATCTGCTTCATTCAAAACTCCTTTCCTTGGTGAAGGGAGATACTAACGAATTAGATGACAGGATTCTCTTCCTATGCTGCTTACAAATCAAGGGGAGAAAGCAGGAGAAACAAGGGAAAAAGCACATGAGCCACAAAGCTGACACAACCAGTCAATAACACAACTAGCTGGATATGAGGGAAACCACCCAGTCATCCTTCACATAAAATCTGTTTTCTGGGCAGCCTTCAAAGAAAATCTGACATTGCTCTTTAACAAATGTGTTCCTTTCTGAACTGATCTGTACTATTATAAGTAGTAATGAAATCATTCTCCTTTGCTTTCTGGCTAGATTTCTTTTTTTTTTTTTTAATATACAATTACATGTGATTCTTAATTAATGAAATGTAATTTTGGTAACAAAAACAATCACTTATTAAACCCTTTCTTGTAAATGCTTTCCAAAATACAATAACCCACGGCCCAGCTTGTTTTGATGTTAACAGTAACCTCTATATTTTCAGAAAGTGCAAGAACAGAATCAACATTACATGCACATAGAATCCACCTCTGTTCTATTAGGACCTAGAATTTTAAGGGACTGGGACTGAGAAAGCAGGAATGAATTAGCGGTGGGGATGTTTTCTTGCGCTATAATCGCGGAAACAGCTTGTGTATGCCACAATGGAAGTTCACGGTATCAGTAAGCTACCTCTCCCCTTGCTGGACAAACTCAATGATTAATTCATGTTCCCTTTGCAGAATGTCAAAGGATAAGTGTCATAACTTTAGAAGTTACATCAGATATTAAAAAAAAAAAACCAAACATTAGATAAAAAATGTTTCCAAAATGAGACAGTGCAATTACTTGAGAGTTTGCAGTAGATCTAGCTAAGGTAGCTAGTGACTCTGAGAAGATAAAGCATTATTTAGTAATAAGACGTATTTGCTGGATTTTATTACTCCAAGTTTTTGATACTGCTCAAATAGTGAAGAAGGAATGCTCAGACAAAATTTTTTTGAGTGCCAAAGTTTGAGCAACTTAATCCAATCATATTTAAGAGAAATAAAGTCATAGAATAAATTATCAAGAAATATGTTCTTTGAAATTTCAGTCATCAGTAAAGTATAAAGTGGTTCTACAATTTTCTACAAGAAGCCATATGACTATAGTTCAGCACTCTTATCTTATAGATACATAAACACACACACCCACGTACACACCATAGTGGGTCGGCACAATTATGTTGTATAAAGCAAATATGGTTAAAAACTGAAATATACAATTCTATTCATTATGTATTTTATGTTCTCAAATATGCTTGACTAGGGACTAGAGTTTTGGTTTTTTAATATCTCTAAAATCAGGTAATTATGGTAAATAAGCATGTCTACAAGTTTCAAAGTGACATACACGGTACAAACGACTGCCAATTTAAAGCAAATTACCATAATGTAGAAGGCAAGATTTTTGTAGACAGTTGGAGAAGGACAAAGAAGTAAATGTCAAGCTACTATTTTTAATATAAAATTAATTAGAAACTCTTCTTGCTCTCCACTCTCCTTCTCTTCCACTGAAGGGACTATTGCTTATTTTATTAAGATGCTACCAAAAACCCTTAAAAAGATGTCTTGTTTTAGAAAAATGCAGTTTAAACAACCAAGAGAATTTAAAATATTATACAAATGTGTTGAAGTTTTTATTCCTAAAGGCTTTAGTTCTTCCATCAATATAGGAGGTCACAGAAAGTGTATATTCTACAAAGAGAGCAAGTTATTCAATGCATTTAAGAAGAGGAGCAAAATTAGACCTTAGCATTTCTACAGGAGTACATAGGAGATACCAACTTTATAAGGTCTACAATATACAACTCTAATATATAATAAGAATGATCATTATAATGAACATTAGAGAATTATATTTAACATTTATTAAAATAAAATGTAAAAATAGAGTTAGAAGCTTTTAAAAAAGATTTATTTATTTGAGAGAGAGAGAGAGGGTATGCACGTGACAGTGGGGGGAGGAGCAGAGAGAGCAAGAGAATCTCAAGCAGACTCTCTGCTGAGCGTGGAACTCAGGACCCTGAGATCATGACCTGAGCTGAAATCAAGAGTTAGACTTTCAACCAGCTGAGCCATACACGCACCCCTAGTTAAAAGTTTTTTGATTGTCTAGATAAGTCCTCTTATTTTTATGGCTCTTTAAATGAATTAAGATATGTATTATAATATAATATTTATGAGTAAAGTCTAATTTTATTATCACAGCATATGTTTTACTTGGATTTCATTAAGCTTAGTTTAGCCATTTTAGGAAGAGTGAGCAATAAAAATGTCACATTTTTAGCTCTGAGGTCCACTTACAGTTCCTCTACAGGATTCATATTAATATATTTAATGTATACTTTCTACTAGGACATTTTTACTTGAAAACCAATATTCTACTTGGTCAATGAAGAAAAATAAATCCAAAATTAAAATATAAAGCTGAATTTTATGATACTAAATTTTTTGACATTAACTATAAGTCAAGCATAGATATTTGTCCATTTGTCCAAATAAATGTATTGTTTCCACCTGGCCTTTTACACACTCCATTTTCTCTTCTGTACCCACAGTCTGAATGACCCAGTTCTACACTTTGAACCTAAGTCCAGGGTAGGGGAGGGTTGTGTTAGTCTCTCAGTTTTGGTCAGTTTAATAATTACATCAGGAAGTTGTGGTTTAGTTAACAGCACACAGATTCTTCTCACAAAAGGGTGTATAAGACCCAAAGCTTTAATAGTATTATAACCCTCTTCACATCCTAACAATCATGGGATGATCTAAATCATTAGAAGGCCACTCCTGACCTTTTAAAGTCGAACTTCCTTGCATGGCGCTACACCGCATGGTTTGAGATTAGTTCCAAAGGTAACCTCACGTCCAAGGAATTTGATAAGGCCTTCTTCCCCCACAAAGGCTCAATTGGAGAGAAAGATATGACTGGTTTTCTGCCAGAAGACCCACTGTAAAGATTGATCTCTAGTGATCTTTATTTTTTTTTTTTTGTGCCAAGTGACAGTTGGAACATGCCCATTAGATGATTCTAGAAGTGTTCTTAAGCAACTTATAGAGGCCCAGCTGAGGTCTTGTCAGTTGATCAGAGAAAAGTAGTGATGGCATCCCAATGACAGATTGTCAGATTGTCATGTTTGATACTTTTCTGGATAAAAATCTCCATGCAAGCAAAATGTGCTGTACTTTAAAATCACACAGATCCAGGAAGTGGAATTTTTGGCTATGTTTATAATATACATGACAAAGTAAGTTTCATGTCATTTATTAAAAACACACATGAACATACCATCTTCAAATATAGTTTCTTTTGGAATAAATGAAATTCACACTATTTTATTCCTAAAAATATCTCAACATTTAATGTAGAAAATACAAAAGAACTGATACTTTTCATTAAGGAAAGATTACATCTAAAATAAGAAATTCTTGTTCTTACAGAGTTTGTTTACCACCAAAAGTAATTGATTAGTAAATAAATACACACCACGACCAATGGTGGTAAGTGCAACGAAGAGAAATAGAGCAGGGAAGTGGGGAAATGAGGAGTTGGTGTTATGATTTTAGATAAGGTGGGAAGATCAAGAAACACAGGAAAGAAAAGAACACAAAGAAAAGATCACACTGATCCTTAGAGGCTATCATCAATCACCTTGGTTCTGCCATTATGGATGTTTGAGTCTGAGATTCTCATTCATGTCACTGTGTGATCTTTCTGTAAAATAGGATACCCACCTACACTTTGCAAATTTTTGAAACACACAATTGATTGCAAAAATATCATAGGTAAATATCTGAAAAGAAAACACAGTGATTAAAGAGGATGCACAAGAATAGAACTTGGTGAGTTTCATATAGGACACCATCTTAGGCCACTTCCACATATTAGTGAAAACTCATAATTAGTATTTCCATTTTATAGATAAGAAACAGATACTTAAGAGGAAAAGGTAATTTCCTAACGTCGGAAATGCTGTAGGGGTAAAGATAGGGTTTTGATCTGGGTCTCTGTCACTCTGAAACCCAGTTCTTGCAGCACCACCTTAATGACCCTCTGAAGGCCAAAACACAAGTCTCCTTCTGCCCTCAGGTCAATTCTTGCTATTTTTAATATCTTGTGCAATAACTGCAATACTTTATGTTTCTGCCATATCTTAAAAGTCTTCAAAGTATGTTCCTTAATTACTTACTATCACTCTTATAAGAGTTATGAAGTAGGTATTATTCAATAAAGTGAAGGAAAAAATGGTTCTATGATCATTATGTAACTTCATCTAATTGTGAGAAAGGTAGCACTAAATCTTAAGTTAGCATACTATGAATACATTTGTTTTTCTACTATATGATCCAACTTTAAATTTGAGTTAGAAAAGTAGGGCAAAAGCTCTCAAAATCAGAAATGTAATTCTGTTTTTCCTTTGCGGATGAAGCCATGTGGTAACAAATAAAAGAATTAAAAATCAAGTTCCTCCATTTTCTGATTTTAGCATTCTCATACTTTATCTTTCATAAACTTGTTTTACTCATTTTGTTCCCTAGCCCCAAACAAATTAATTTAATCAATTCTACTCTGGGGACATATAAGGTTATACTTAATCAGACTTGATAAATTCCACCAGTGTTTTAGTGTTTGCATAAAAATATATATGATTCAGTTAATTGTTTATATTATCCATGATTATCTTAAAAGCAAATGTAAACATTAGCTATACATATTTTTCTTTCTTAGAATTCATCTATAGGTATTAATTATAGTCTGGACATAATAATTTGCTTTCATAGTATGATGACAGAGTTTTAGATGCTCCAAAGATTAAGATTTACTAGTCTACCACAACCCAGAAAAATAATTGCTCTTTTTTTTATGATGAATATATGGTGGCTTATTATATACAGTATCAACTTCAGTCACTTAAATTAAATCTAAGTTCCTCTGAAATTTATGCCTAGGTCAATAAATCACTTGAGACACTGAAGTAAGTTGGTAGCTCCATTTTCTACAACTAAAAAGAATGGGTCAATAACTACATTTGACTAACGCCCACATTCTCTATATGACAAACAATGAACCTCACTAGTCTAAGAGGTAGATCAATTAAGTTTTGTGGAAGATGATAAAACACCAGGGGAATAATATCAAATCTAGCCAGAAAAAAGTGCTCAAAAGAAGATTCTAAACTAGTCTATCTTTTGAATTGCTTGGCATTCTTTTATATAATCATATACTCTCATCAAGAGTTTATCTTTATCACTTTTCTAGGTCCTCAACATTTATCAAATCACTTAGAATGTGTTTCTTGGACAGAAGACACACACTACCTCCAATATCTTAAGTTTACTTATCAATGATACTTGACTTTTATTTACTTATTTATTTTTAAGATTTTATTTATTTATTTGACAGAGAGAGAGGCAGCTAGAGAGGGAACACAAGCAGGGGGAGTAGGAGAGGGGGAAGCAGGCTTCCCACTGAGCAGGGAGCCTGATGCAGGGCTTGATCCCAGAACGCTGGGATCATGACCCGAGCCCAAGGCAGACACGTAACGACTGAGCCACCCAGGCGCCCAAATACTTGAATTTAAATCCCCTTTTTGGCAAATGTATAAACTTCCAATTCTCAAATGACACTCTAAAGTGGTATTTTTGCTTTTTGTTTTGTTTTGTTTCATTAATGAACATATCCTCACATTGTTCTTCTGCCCTTTGCCTAGGACTTCCTGACCTTGAAATATTAGAAGCCACAAAGTTGGAGAAAAATCATAAATATTGCATGGATATAATAGGAAACCAGAAAATGGCATCTAAGAAGCTACTCAATTATATAAAAACCTTTTTTTCCTCCCCAGTTAATGAAATAGTGAGTTACCAACATTTTCAAAGCCATTAAAATTCAAGTGATTGCCCAATCTTCATAAAAGATATATGCAGGTTGCCGAAGGTGCAGAACAAACAACGGACAGAGAGATCTCAAAATATCCAGCCAGTGAGCTCACCTGTACATGACTGCAAAAATTTCTCCCCCCTCTAGACCTCTAGATTTCAAGTTCTCCGTGCATAAAGACCTGTCACTCCTATGTCTCCCTGTACCTAGCATAGAGTCTGGCAAATGGTAGATGCTAGCTGAAAATTTCTTAAATATAAATTCTTCAAAATGTGGACTCAATTCTATACTCCTACTCATGCTTAAAATCCTTCAATGCCTTCCCGTTACTGTGAGAATAAAGACTAAAATCCTTCAGAGTCTACAAGGACCTGCTGGTTTAGCACCTACCCACTTGCCCAGGCTTGTCTCACATGAAACTCCTACCTTACTGTTGGTGCTAACCTGGATTTTTCTAAGACTTTGTAGAAACCAGCCTCTTTCCCACTGACTAAAGACATATACTTTATATAATTATTTTTAAAATACTTCAAAATACAACTGTATAGAAGTATCAAAACTTTTAAAACAGACTGTAAATATCCAACCCAGATTAAATAGGCATTACCATTTTGTTATGCTTGCCTCAGTTATCTTTTTTCCTCTAGTTCTTAAAAAAAATAAAAAAAGGAACATAGCTCACTACCTCATTTTATTCAGATGTCTGCCCAGAAAGGACTTCTCTTACCACCAAACCTGAAAGGGCATCCCTTCCTAACATTTCCATCTTGTTTTGCTCTATTTTTCAGAGCAGTAATAACTACCGAAGATATATTTATTTGCTAAAATGTTTATTATCTGTCTCCCTTTCTAGAATGTAAACCTACGCTAAATAAATACCTTATCGTAGCCCAAGTTCAGCCCAGCACATTCCCTTTCCCTTCCACTGCACCCCATATACTCATAACAGTCTGAAGTTGGCATGTGTGTTTGCTATTGGTAGCTTTTACTCTTCCTAAGATTGTGTGTCTCCATAACAAAGATACTGCACAGGTCCCTTCTTTTGGCCAGGTTAACATCTATCCATCCTTCAAATTTTAACTCTTGTGGTACTTCATGCAAGTCTTCCTCTACTCGCTTGCTTATTCCTTTGCACTCCTTTTCAGCAATTGTGACAATTAACATTTTCCTTTTGTTTGTGTATATATTGAATAATTGAACTCTCTTTGCCACTAGACTGTAAGCTCCATGAAGGTGGGGTCGATTCTGTGTTTATCAGTCCTGGCACGTTATAAGTACGTAGGAGACACTAGGAACTAAATGAATTGAGCTGCAACATAATTCAGAGGAAATGGTTCCTAACTTACTAAGGCCAGAAATTAGTCATTTCCTTGGCCAGATTTTCCTTCTGCATTTTCCTGCAAATGAAATTGTTAGCCTGACTAACATGAAACAAGGATAACAGGGTGCTATTTCTTTGTCATACAGACATTTTTCTCCCCACAATATTTTATTATGCTTCTGGAGAGCCTGCCATTTGTCTCTATGAATTGGTCAGTGCACATACTGTTTCATATTTTAAGATAAGCAACTATATTTCAACACATTCCAAATCTAGAAGTCACCAAATTATATCTAGGCACCAAAGAGAAAACTACTTTGTGGTATTTACTGATGTTTCAGTTAATCAAGTAGAAATATTTCAGATTGTTGTCTCATGATTCTCAAAAACATTCCATGTAAAATGTGAGCTCCAGTTCACCTAAGTTCCTGCTCAAACGCTCATGTATTATTGGATCAAATTACACAGCATTTGTATTTTGAAACTGAGCGCTTTTCCCTCTGCCTTTTTTTTTTTTCACATTCTTTGCAAACAATGTTTATAAACACACACACACCTTGATTAAGAATTAAGACTCAGACAATATGGAAATATCTATATTAGTACATAATCATTTCTGTTTAGTTTTATAAGAACCAGACAAGTATAAGTTCAAGAAAACTTTAAAAAAATCTTTTTTTTTAAATAACTTGTCATCAACATCGCCAGAATTTTTTTTTTTAAAGATTTTACCTATTTATTTGACACAGAGAGAGAAACAGCCAGCGAAGAGAGGGAACACAAGCAGGGGGAGTGGGAGAGGAAGAAGGCTCCCAGCGGAGGAGCCTGATGTGGGGCTTGATCCCAGAACGCTGGGATCACACCCTGAGCCGAAGGCAGATGCTTAACGACTGTGCCACCCAGGCGCCCCGAAAAAAATCTTTTTGATTGAGTACTCTAAAAATATATTTACATAAGACTGGATTTTAATAGCAAATTTCTCCAGGCCACACAGAACTCTTATACCTACTCTCACATCTGCAAAGTTATTTCTTCAGTTTATGGCTAAGAAGAACAGAAAAGTAGTATGAATTATGTTATAAAAATATCTTGAAACACTTTTATTAGATATTTGGTAGCTATAGAAAAGCAAAGCATGTCCCTGGGGTAAATAAATAATACTTATGTTTATGTTGCACAATCAAGTCAATATATATTCTTTTCAACATGGGCAAAGATATATATATATATTTATACATAACTTTGATGTATGATGTATAATAATAATTCCTGACATCTCCCCCCCACTCCCAAATTTAGTATTTAGGAGCAATTTCCAAAAAACAAGTTTGCTTTCTCTGAAGTCATCAACTCAGTCATTATTTAAAAATACATATTTTTTTCAGAAAATGTATTTAGTGTTTCTATTATTTACACAGATGTCTAAAACTCAAATTCTTACAGCAAGTTGGCAACATAAATTAATTATGTGAACTGGGGTGAACTGTATTTGGCTGGAGAGTTTGTGTTAGGAATTTGTGACTTCTGCTTTAAAGAAAGATGAAAACGTCTCCTACATATACCTATTTTCCCCCATATGCAGCAATACTCTTAAATTAATTAATGCATCCACATAGTGCTTGCTTATATGCAAGCTATTGTTTAAGTTGTCCCCCAAATTCCAAAGAATAGTAAACGTGTTTCTGTTTCAAGATGCCTATTGTCTAGTGTGTTAGACAAACCCATAACTGGAAAAATGATAACTGACTGTAGTAACAGCAATGATAGACATTGAGAGAGTTATGCACAGGATATTGTGGGAACATGGATAAGGGTCATCATTTCTCACTGGAGTCAGAAAGAAGGTGAGATCAATCTGATTTTACAAGGGCAGGTAAGAATTACCTGCAATTGGAATTGGCAAAATTTGGGAGTCTGAAGAGAAAGCCTCCAGACAAAGAGATCAGCATAAACAAAATCCCAGAGAGAAGAAACAGCATGGTGTACGAATGAAACCTCTATCACTGAAGCGTTACATAGGAGATGAGGTGGGGAGTGACTAGAGATGAAACTGGAGAATTTGACAAAGCCCAGATCACGGATGACCTTATGTTGTATTAAGAAGTTTATCATAATCACTATGACAGCTGAATTTACTCTTATTGCCAGATCTTACATGATGTAACAAGGTGGCTTAGTTTCTGTTTTGAGAAGGATTGAGAGGAAATATGAGGATTTATTAGAATAGAATATCTTAGTTGATTACTAAATTTTCCATAGATTTAAGAATGGGAAGTCATGGCATTGATGCTATTATTTCCTGTTCTTGTGATATACAGTTGGTGTCTCTCAATGTATGTGTGAGGTAATATATTAGGAATTTTCTTTAATAGTAGATTACTAAGGAAAGACTTGGAATGGAGAAACAAATTAAGAGGGTTTTGTGGTAAGTAGAAGAGAGATCATAAGAGTTCTAAGGCAGGTCAGTAGGAATACACAGGGAGGAGGAGGAGAGTTTCAAGAACAATTTAGGAGGCCATATTGGAAGGAGTCAGATGTGGGTGATGATGCTGAAGGAGGAGTAACAGATGACTCTCCAATTTCAGCTTGGAAAACTGGTTCATTCTGATGCCACCACCTAGGATAGAAGTTATAAGAGTAAAAATAATTTTCAAGAGAAAAATGCTGAGATGTGACTTCGAGATTGAGATACTGGTAGAGTCACCAAAAGGGTACTGATTATGTGGCTCAAGTAAGAAGTCGTTCTGTTGGAGATAAAAATCGGGGGAACTATCAGCATACTAGGGAGATTTCAAATTATGAGAATCAATTTGCTCACCTAGAAACAGTGTTCAGATTTTTAAGGAGAAGAATCCAAGAATGATATGGGTCACCTGGGTGGCTCAGTCGGTTAAGTGTCTGACTTTGGCATGGGTCATGATCCCAGGGCCTGGGATCAAGCCCCAAGTCAGACTCTGCTCAGCGGGGAACCTGCTTCTCCCTCTCCCTCTGTCTGCCGCTCTCCCTGCTTGGGTTCTCTCTCTCTCTCTCAAATAAATAAATAAAAACTTAAAAAAAATCCAAGAATGATAAATAATAGTGTTTGTAAGAGAAAGCAGTCCCCTGAAGGAGACAGAGAGGAGAAATGGTGAAAAATGAGAAAAAAAAGAATGTCACAGAAGTCAGCAGAATTTCAAACAGGTGGCTGACCAAGTCAAGTGCATCAGAGAAGTCTAATAAAGTAAAGACTAAATATGGACCCTTGCATTTGGCAATTAGGAGCTATTAGGCGATCACAGGATAACAGAGTAGTTTTAATAGCTTTATAAGGGCATAAATTATATTTAAAAATTACCTGATAAAGTTTTTCTTATGTATATTGAATAAGTAAAAGCAAGACTATGATTTCTTCCATGTACATATAAAGCACAAATAAAATATTAATTTGAAAATAGACCATTTCTATACTACTTTAAATATACAGAAAGATGAATCACATTTTAATGAAAATATGTATAAGTTTCAAGGTGCTTAGAGTTTAATGTGTTAGATATAAAGGTGCTCTATAAGAGCTAACTATAATTATTATGCATTTATTTATCACATTTATATCTATTGTTATTTACTTCATTATCATTACCTTTTGCAAATATTTATCTAAATTATTATTATTTCTTAAAGGAGTATATAAGACATTTTATATCACTTAAAAACATCTTTTAAAATAAATCAATAGTTGGAGATATTTTACATTATAAGAAATTCTCTTTGAAATGTTATTTATTTATTTAAGATTTATTCGTTTATTTGAGAGAGAGACAGAGAAGGGGCAGTGGGAGAGAGAGAGAAACAGACTCCCTGCTGAGTGGGGAGCCTGACACGGGACTTGATCTCAGAACCCTGAGATCATGATCTGAGTCGAAACCAAGAGTCGGATGCTTAACCAACTGAGCCAACCTGGTACCCCTGAAATGTTATTTAAACACGAGTAAAAAAAAAAAATCAGGGCTTTGATTTTGTACAAAGTATAAATCGTAGGTAAAAATGTGGGAAGAAAGGCAGGGCAAGTTAGTTAGTCTACATTCAAAACTCATAGGGTGGCAGGTCACCATTCTAAATAATGGAGTCCATTTACATGGTGTCCAACAGTGAGCTCTCCAAATATTAGGGACCCTCACAACATGACTGTGAGAAGAAAAACTCAGTTCTTCGATTTCTAATCCAGAAAGCACTTTGGGCTTACCTGAGAGTCTTTTCAAAATATGCATGTCAAAGGCCCACTCTAGACCTACTGAAGCAGAATATCCAGGAATTGGTCCAAGGTATGTGCTTTCTGTAAAGTCCCCTGAGATGATGCTGATGTTCATATGGGGATAAGAATCACTGTCCTACATGGGAAGGAGGATTGCTCAACACCCAGGTAATGGCCTCTATTTTTAATTTAGCCTTCTGCTTCAATCAACTGTCATGATGAACATAGAATTATTCATAAAGTTCCTTCATCAACCAGAAGGATGAAACTTTTCACCTGTACCAGAAAAACTACAAGGTGGGCAAAAGATTGATAGGGGGTTTCCACTTCTTTCTTAGGAAATAGAAAGAGATCCTAGGACTGTCTCTGTTAGGTTTCAGTTACTTTTTCTAAAATTTCAGTTTGTAACCCTCCAGATTTTTCAATTAAACCAGGGGGAAAGGGGAGGTCCAACTCATTAGGACCCTCATCTGAGTGTATGAATGCCTTCAAATGCGGCTTCCTACTATTATGCTCTTGAGAGCAGTGATTGGCAAAGTGTTTGTGTGTGTAGTGTGTGTGTATGTGTGTAGTGTGTGTGTGTGTGCGCATGCGCACATGCTCATGCTCATGTGTGTGAGTGTGCTTAGTGGGGCATATTTCCCTTCTTGATGAAGAAAAGCTACAGTTCCAGTAGTCACAGACAGAGTAAACTGTTTGCAATATAATTATCAAAGGGAAGGAGGGAAGGAGGATGAGAGGAAAGGAGGGAGGTGGAGAGAGAAATAGAGAGAGAGAAAGAGAGAGAGAATTTCTAATACATTGGTATTTTTGCTGATCTATAATACGTTTTAAGATTTTCACAAATGTAATCACTATTGGTATTATTCTTACCATGTTTAATTCACACATCATGTAATTCTTCCCCCTTTGGTAAAGGAGAATGGGAAATATAAGGTAGGCAACATTGAGAAATGATAAAAGAACTGAGAGAACTGGCAAAGGGGAGACATTGCCTAGTCTAGGAAGACAGACCACATCGCCTGAGAAAGTAATGTTCCACTTTTTGCTTGGATGTGAATGGCAGGGACAGACAGTTACACCGCTTTTTTGAAACATCCGTCTTATTTCTGCTCCAGCTTTCCGCCCACATCCTCAAGGGCTACTGCTCTAAGGAATCCAATTCCTTCCAGAATTATCTGTTCTTACACACAAATTTCATCTCAGTCATTTAATGACCCTTCCCTAGTGCTCCTGATCTAGACCACAATTCTGAGAACTTGGAAAACAAAAATCAGCAAAGACAAAAATGATAATCTGAGTAAAATTTAGACTTCTTTGACCAAAAAAAAAGAAAAGGGTTGGATTTACTTAAATATGTATAACGTGTTCCCCAATGAGAACAGAATAAAAAGAAACTATGAAATTTTTGGAGGAACAATTTAGGTCTTACATATACAGTGATTGAGGCTTGCAAACTGACTTTAAACGTCTATAAGCCCATGCTCATTGTTTTTCTCAATGGAACCGTTCTCTCACTCATTTTGATTCCAGACTACTAGCCTCCTTTCAGCTCCTTCACATAACTTATTTCCTCTAAGCCCAGACCTTTGAACATGCTAGTCTTTTTTTCTGGCAGTCCCTCTCAAACAATTCATTTACCCTTATGTATTTACTGACCACCTATTATGTGACAGACACATTTCCAGGCACTGGGGATATGTCAGTGAAACAAGAGAGGTACGCCCGCCATAATGGACTTACACACCACAACTAGTGGTAGAATTCTTTCAGGATGTCTCAACCTCAGCACTATGGACATTGTGATCTAGATAATTCTTTGTCGTGAGGTCCTATCCTGTGTAATGTAGGATGTTGAACGGTATCTCTAGCCTCTACCCATTAGATGCCCATAACACTCCTTTAGGGGTGGCAACTCGGAATGTCTCCAGACATTGCCAATAGTCTCCCGGGAGGAGCAAAATCATCCGCAGATGAGAAGCACTGGGTAACTTACCAGCAACTGTTACATTTGCGATTTTATATTTATTGCGGTAATTATTAGAAGACTGTCTTCTCCCACAAGATACACCTGTTCCCAAAGAACACTTAATATGTGTTTTTCTTCTCCCTTTACTATTCCCAGCTCCTAGGACAATAACTAGCATATAGTAGACACTGAATAAATATATTTTAAGGGACCGAATAATGAAACCAATTGGCAAAGAGCTTCCTTCTCTCCAACCTGCTAGATGTCCTTATGTGCTTACCCTTCAGCATACTTACTATATGGGATTATAATTGCCCACTGTTTGGTCTGTCTCATCCCTCTCTCATCCACCAGACTGCACATTCCTTAAGGGCAAAGATGGTATCAGATCCATCTTCATATTCTCACTTCCTAGCACACTACCTGACAGAAAAAAACCTAATGAATGGATGGGTGAGCAGCAACACCGACAATCACTGCACATTCAACATGGGGCAGGCACCAACCTGGCTGATTTGTGCTATACATACCCCATTTCATTTTTACAAGAAATTTGGAAGGAAATTATATAATCTCCATTTTTACAGAGCAGGGGCCTGAAATTTAGATATTAAGAAACATGCCCCAGGCATGACAAGGTACAGTCAGAATCTGAACTTTTTGAGGTCTGATGCAAAAACCCGAAGCATTACTCTGACTACATAGGTGGAAATTTCTTGGCTGTGTCTATGAGAATCAGTAAGTGAGTGAGTCAGGAAACGGCACATGGAAAGAAACCCATTTTTTTTTCCCTTCAAATCAGATTTGAATAACATTTCAAATTACTATCGGGACCCAAGTAGTTTCAGAAGAAACACATCAATGTGTGAATGAGAAGGTTTCCTGTTACCTAAGTTTTTTGGGTGGGCAAAATTTCACTTGAAAACTAAATATAGTTAATAAACACTAGCCATAGAATACCAATTTGGTCAAAATTACATTTTTTAAGTCAAATTTCTGTTTCTTTAGCTAATAATATTTTGCCATGGGGCACTTATTTACAGAATCAACAGTAAGTTTTAAATATAAAAATGCTTTTTTAATTTTAAAGCACTTGCTCTTCAAGCACTTTGACAGACTTAAATTTTAAGAAATGACATGGTTTTGATATTTAGTGCTTAATAAACCATTGAAAAGCTCACACATTACATTTTAATAATTAATTTGTTATTTTCTCATTATTTTTTCCACAAGTACATCTTTTCTAGTGACTGACTTTATAATTATTTTTAATATGCTTTCACTTCTCTTCCAGCCGACAGATTAAAGCGACATATGTATATATCAGACAAGATTTTTATCAATTTTATAAGAGAACTAAAGACTAAAGAAAGGAAATAATTTCTGTCTACAGAAAATTTATTAAAAGGTAGAATTCAAAACATACTCTAGGTTTTTTGAATATTTGCAAGAAAATATCATAGCATAAAGCAGGTAATATAATAACAATGACAATGTCTCAAGTATGAGCTTCACTATTTTTAGAGTATACTCATTTTAGAGCATATTCAAGGATACTTATAGAATCCTGACTGTTCTGGAAGGTAGGTTTGGTAACAATTATTATTTTACATGTTGTTGCTGAGAAATCTGAGATTTGTATGATGTGAAACACATTTCCAAGTTCACTGAGAGGGTAAAGGGACTAACTTGAAGCAATTCACAATCTCTGAATGTTGGTTCTCACCTAATGTTTAACTACGTTTGCTGCTTTTTCAAATGGATGATTACATAGATAGTACCTAAGAAAAATGGGAAGAATTAAGGGCCATTAGGTTAATATTCTAACCAAGTTCCAGGCTGAAGCTGCTGTACTTTCTTGGTATTTATTCATTTTCCCTTTTCTTAAAACATAAGCATTCAATTCTATGACTGGTTTTGAAATTACTAAATAAGGTTTGTTTTCAATTTTTACATGGCATAAGTTTACCAATTTTATTTCACAAAAATCAATGACCTGATATAGAAGTAACTCAGGCTTCCCACCAGAAGTGCCTCTATAAAACTAAAGTTCTTCCTAACTTGAGATCATACCTATAAGTATTTATATCTTCTGAAGGGAGATTTTTTTCTGTTGCGATAGTTAAATTTATTGGAATCTACCCATTGCTCCAGTTTCATTTTCTTTTTATTAAGTGATTATCTGCTCAAATTGTTTCAATTACTTTCATCGCCTGGAGCAGTGGTTTTCATCTTGCATCTGCTCACAATGCACCCGAGGGCAAATTCAGCTTCAGAGTTTCCTCCCATTAAATCGAGTGGCGCTTGTATTGCCTGCCGGAGTTACAAAGCCAGGACTTATGCAAATGCCTGGTCTCTGAACTTCCAAAGGACTTTGTGCACCTTATCACTCATTTGACATTTATGTATGTAGGACCTTATATTTATCAACTTTTGGAAAATTTAATATTTTTTCTTCACATCCATATAAACCACCAAGGTTAGAAACCTCGTTATATTTCCTTTCATCTTAACAAGACTCACACTAATGAATATAGTTGGTGCTCAGTAAATATTTGTTAAGAAGATTAGCTAATTTGACCATAAACTGATCTAACCAAAATGAGCTTAAACTCCCCCCACTTAAGATCAGAATCAGAATTAAAACGTTCAAAGCATCACATTGTTTGCTTCAAGTGAGGTTCCGTTTCATTCAAATCATTAAAACAAACCTAATAAATTCAGCTCAATTCCAAATAGACTAGAATCCAAATAAGCTTTTACCAAAACATACAGTTTTAGGACATACAAGAAAGTGTAAGATGCAAAATAAAAGTCTGGGACTCTCATAACATCCAGTTACCCCTGAACGTACTTGGCAGCAACAATGGCAGGATGGAATTCCATCCAGGGCAATTCTATTCAAGGAAGAGCTCCCCACTCATATCCCTTTAGTAGCCTTTGCAAAAATTATGAGAAAAATGATGTTTGATTTTCTTCTCACCCTAAATTCAAACAAAATACTTCTTTCTCTTTGTTCTCTTTTCTTGTTTTGGAAAAAAAAATTAGGTGGGAAATGTTGACAGGAAAAAAAAAGATTTAAAGTCAGGAAAAAATAAGCATTGTATCATTCTTTTAAGTTCTCATGTTCCCTCAACTTGTTTACAAGCTTGCATGCATGTGTACATATACACTGTATATTCATTTCACATATATATGTCACTGCTATATGTTTAATGAACACTGCCAAAATCTTGCTTTCAATACTATCTGAGTTATAGACAGGATAGAAAGGTGGAAAATATGTGAATCTACTCAAAAGTATTTGAATACTGGGGCGCCTGGGTGGCACAGCGGTTAAGCGTCTGCCTTCGGCTCAGGGCGTGATCCCAGCGTTAAGGGATCGAGCCCCACATCAGGCTCCTCCGCTATGAGCCTGCTTCTTCCTCTCCCACTCCCCCTGCTTGTGTTCCCTCTCTCGCTGGCTGTCTCTATCTCTGTCAAATAAATAAATACTTTAAAAAAAAAAAAAGTATTTGAATACCACCAAAAATGCCTTTTTATTGTTGAGTTAATATCTAATATTCCATCTTTATATCTTCTCCAACAGTTGAAATATAGAAACAGCTACAGCAAGAATCCATAATTCCTAAAACTTGTATTTACCACATGCTTAATATATGTTGATTAAATTATTATAAAAATTAGTTTGATTCAAACTCTAATGGGAAGCAAAATCTGGGAAAGCATGGCAAAAAAATGAGAGTTTGAGCTCAGATTAAGCATTCAAATGCAAACAACTAGTTTATATATAGACATAGACATCTAGATATAGATATGTAAATACTTAGATACACTTTGTATTCTGAGAATGATTACTTACACACAGGTTATATAACTGCTATACATTGAATTGGCTACTTCCAGTGTTTTTTTTTTATATTTCGAAAAAAATGAAAATGAAAGAACTGCAAAGCAGACTTCCTTAGAAGAGTCCTCATTGGTTATTTGGCTCAAGCCCTTACTTTAGAAGTGAAGAAACTCAGATCCAAAGCAGTTTAACTGACTTTCATTTGAAACCTGAAATACAAATCCATTTGTGGATTCCTTTTCTAATAAGTGAGGAGCCTGGTTGGCAATTCTTTAAATAGTGGTGTTATTTGCAGCATCCATTTCACTGAAAGAGATGTCCTTCATCTGCCTGGCAACTTGTTTGCCAGTCATAAGGTTTCACCAATGCTAACTCCTGTCTGTAGTTTCTGCTTTGTTCTGTGCCCATTCTTCAAAGGCTTGCTCAAATGCTACTCCTTCTTAATGATGTCTTCTTTGGTCATCCCAGCTGGAAGTGATCTTTCCTTCCTCTGATCCTCTAGAGCAATTATCACATTCTGTCTTGTAATTCAACATGGCTTAGTAGGAGTGAATGGATGGACTCTAAAGTTAAGCAGATAGGGGTTCAAATTTTGGTTTTGCTGCTCACAAGCAAATACAAGGTAGGCATGTCAGCTTCTCTGAGTTATAGCTATGGATAATTATAACCACTTTCTTTCTTTGTTTTTGCCCTGCTTGCAATATGTAACAACACATATTAAACTGCTAGGGAAGTTTTAAATCAATATGTCACATACGCTTAGGAACTATTTCCTATGTATCTTCAACACACCACAGCCTGGACTAGACTTTTTCAAAATATGAAAGTCACATGGTCATTTATGTAACTGTATTTCCTATCTTCCCAAACAGAAGATTCACATCTTCAAAACAGGGACTATAGAGATTACCATATTTTATGTTCTATAGTGCTACAGTAGGTGTTTGACAAATGGCTGAAAAAAATGAATGAATGAATCAATGAATGGGAAATCAAATTGATTATTAGTCTTATTGGAAACTTGATCAGCAAGTTGTCAGAAAACATTACAAACCGTTTAATAGCTAAGTATTCATTCTACACAAGAATGAACTATTTTTGTTGCTAATGTTAAACCATCTAAAACGAAAAATAGACTTGTTCTATAGATGTCATGAATTTAGATCTTTTCACCAAGGGACATACATTTGATTCATTAATAATTTCATATGGAAGTTGTTAAATGAAATTAAACTTTTATTAAAATTTCTACATGAACTAAATGCTTGAATTTATAGATATAAATATACCTGCAAAATTGTTCAACCGATGGGAGAAAACACTATTTCTACTATTAAATACATTTATGATTTATTTTTCTCATATCAGTATATCATAACTCCTCAATATCCAAAGCCATCTAATAACTATGGATAAATTACAAATGTCTGCCATAGCATGACTCAATGCTTTGCATATTTAAATGCTTCAACACTCAAACCCTACAACCGTAAAGCAGTATAGTCAACATTGGCAGATTCATCTTTATGATGGGTTTTTATTCTCGAAAAGGGTTAATGCTCAAAGAATCCTTTGTTTTGTGACAAGTATAATGTGAGGACCCTCAAAACTCCGATTTATCATTGCTCCTTTTTTTTCTCTTTCCTGGTGTTATTTTTTAAGTGCTCGCGATCCACGTTGGATAAAAAAAGACATTTGAGGTCCAGAGCTGAGAGGTTCAGGATGGGAGGGGGACGGCTATTTTGAATCTTGTGACAGTGAGGTTTCGTTCACTAAGGAGCTCTCTGTGGGTTTCTGGCATTGTAAGTGTTTTGTCTGCTTGCAAGCGAGCAGCTGATGGATGGGGAAAATGTTCATTGATTTGTAGTGCCTGCACTGCAGCCAACCGGCACTAGAATGAGGTGGCACCATCATGAATCTCTCAACTATGCATATTTATATGCAGCTGCTGTACTTCTAAACCTCCAGTGAATACAAAGTACTTGTGTGGCCACCAGTTCACACAATGCCGTCCTGCCGCATGCTCTGATTTAACTACTGTATGGAAGAATAGACTTGGGGGGCTCGGTGGGATATAGAAAGGAGAGGTAAGCATGGAGGGAGAAAAGACTCTTGCACAATTCCTTTTTCTTAGATAGTCAAGAGAATGAAATGAATGTGGGAACAAGTAGGGAACATTCTAATAAATGCTTTATGTGCTTGAATCTCAAGTTCTAAAATTGATTAATGGAAACGAAATCCTTTTAAACATGGTGTTTTCAGGGAGCAAAGCTTTGGGACTACTTGATAATGATGTGGCACCATTGAAACCATCATAGCACTGAGCTGTGTGTATGAGAAAGTCCCTCCCCTGGGTAAACCACAGCTTCAGTGTAGAGAAATAGATGAGATGCTATACTTGATGGGGGGTGGGGGGAAGGAGAGAGGGAAGGAGAAATGCAGAATCTTTAATAGCACTGGAAAGAAAATGTAAGTGAAGTGAAAATACAAAGTTATTTAAAAAAATACAGATGAAAGAGAATTGGTTTTAGAATGGAAAATGGAGCAGATAAAGGGTGGTTTGGAAATATGAAAGCTATAGGGAGAGGTTTGAGAGCTGAAAGCTTAGAAGAAACGAAGGGATATACTGTGAGCTGGGAAATGAAATTCAAGGAATACAAGAAACAAAGAGAAAAGGATAGTCGAAATGAGAATCCTCTCTTTCAAACAGCATAAAAATATTTACTGGAGATATGTAGATATATATATAGAATTATAGAGTCTAAATAGTTTTATAAAAATGTAGATTTATTGGGCTGTAACATTTGTGGCACAATAAATCTGTATGGCAGGAGATTTTAGACTTGATCAGTAAATTTCATTTTCCCAGCATTTAAGGAGAAGGAATTAAAAAGACAAGAAGGGAATTGGGAAAAATTGAAAAATCACATAAAACTAACAGCTACTATGAAATTTTTCTCGTTCATAAAGTTCTGAAGGCCAAATTCAGGTAAAAGCTATTGACAACAATAGTCCCACGGTGCATCTGACAGAAGTTCATTTTATTATAAGATTAGGGCTCAGCTCCAATATAAGCTATATCAAAGCAACATCAAATGAAAAGTCAAATTCAATATCTGGGTACAGTTTGATTCCATTATCAAAAATAAGCTTTATGCTTTTCCATGTAGAGTTAAAGCACTAATTCAGCCCAAATTGCAGCTGCTCTTTTGACCAGAACATAAAATGGCCCTTTTCTGAATAATTCTCTCTGAGTTTTCCAGGCAGGGTGTCAAACCTTATCTCCCATGGGTCCAGGGAAGATGGATTGAATCTTGAAAGTTATAATGCCAGAGCATATTCAGTGTTGGTATTATATGCTAGTCATTTAGCCTTCATTAAACATGTTCAGATTTTTAAAACAACACACAAAAACCTCAAAATTGATTAGGAGTTTCTCTCTTCTGGCACAGAAACACCCTTATAATACAGTAATATTAGACACTGGGCTAGGGATGTACTCCACCCAGTGGTGTGTCAGAGTAAAAATGCCTTTAATAAAAGCTAACCCTGACCTAATTTCTTTCTATTTTTCAGCCCCCAGAGCGGTAAAATGTTAGATAAACATGTGAAATGTAATGTGAACTTTACTCCTCATAATGACAAAATAGGAAAGGCACATTACCATTTTTGAAAGATCATGTCTTCCAATTGTTCAGTTAAAAATAAGTAGAACCTTTAATACAGCTCTCATATAAGGATTATAAATAACCTAATCATTTGCACATATATATATATATACACACACACACATACACACACACACACACACTGATAAAAGTGACAGTTTCTGAGGTCACTAAGTTGCTGTCATTTAAACTGATACATGATAAACACCATTTTCCTGATACAGAAACCAAACCTGAATGCTAAGCAAACAAACAAACAAATAAAAAGGCAAGCCAAACCACTGGCACTACTAGAATGCTTGAGAATGGGCTCCTCCCATTAATTACACTACTTGATTTTCTGGTCTAACCAGAACATCTTGCCCAATCCTGTTGAAATATCTTAAGTTCTGTTTGTTTATGCCCTTGTTGCCCTTGGCAGAGAATAGAGGAAATACAATGGAATCTTTCTTTTGTGATTTATCTTTATGACGATCAAAGACTATTAGACATCAAAGATACTAACTTGGATAAACAAGTTCTGAAATTAGGTCCCCCCTAGGAAAGTATATTTTAAAAATTCTGGTTATCAGTTGCTTCTTACAAAAATTGAGCAAAAATAAAAACTGAATGAGTTTGGACATCTAATGCTGGATTGGAGTTTTCCCATTTAATTAAATTAAATTTATTTATTTATTTATTTATTCATTTATTTATTTATTTATGAGTTTTCCCATTTTAAACATGGAGGCATATAAAAGCCCATGTTTCCATTTAACAGACAAAGAGAATGTAGTTTGAACAAAAATTGAGATTATATTAATGATATAAATATATAGCAAAAAGCAACTTTGGACTTTGTCAAATGGCAACTTATTCATATTCTAAATCTGCCATTAAACAGATACTTAATATTAGGCTAGTCATAATATTTTTGAACCAAAATTTCTTTACATCTTAAAAAATGTACTGCTAAAACCAATTTATTTCCACTGCCAAGGAAGAAGAGGATTAGTAATTCCTAATTTGTTTCGTATTATGAACCTCTGGAGAATCTGATGAAATTCAGGAACACCTTTGCTAGCAAAATATTCCTATCCATAGACCCACAATGATTTTCATATAATTTCAGGATTTCATGAATCCCCTTCCACTACTCCTGTACTTATATGGAGACCATGAGCTTCATGTAATGAAAATCTGGATAATCATTTATTAATTTGTGTAACTCAATTAATAGACTAAATCACTTATTTCGGTCCTCAAGTCTCAAGCAAGGTGTCTGGTCCAGAGTTAGTACTCAGTAAGTTCGGGACTTATAAAGTTGTTTTAAAATGAGAGCTCTGAGCTAGGGACTTTAAAATTGTAATCTGTTCTGAAAAACTTGAGTTAGCATGAAAGTAGAAACCAGGAACCACATTAACACATACTTGGTTCAATGAATATTCAGACTTTCCTGCGGTGTGATTTGAGAAAAAGAGAATATTGGACAAAAATGTTCATGTGTATGGAAATGTGGAGTAGGTGGTATCTTCACTGAATTTTATGTTGTTTTTATATAATGTGAATGTCTCATAAGTTCCCATATAATTACTCCATCGTCACTTCATGGAATACAAAAGTTTTTCTTATGAAACACTTTTAATAAAAGGCAATGCGGAATGTTTACAGTCATTGTTCATTAACTAATTGACTCATGTGTTACATATGACATCATCTGTAATATCACATTTATAGCCTTACCACTATGAGTCTTGTCAAATATATAGTCCTGTTCAACACAGCAAAGTAAAAAAAAAAAAAACAGATACAGTCTAAGCCCATTACAAAGTGGCTCACAGTTACACTGGACCCAGTTTATATCCAGGGTCAAATGATGTCCCTAATAGAGCATAACATCCCCACTATTACTCAGAGAGCCCAAAGAGTAATGTTAGCATTACTCTCATTTGTTATATTATATTATGATTACATTGCACGACCAAGGCAGTTTTTCAAAGATTTAGCTTAACCAAGGAGAGAAGACATTTGTAGAAACGAGTACAAATTATGCGGAAATTTAACACTGGACGAGTTACCTAATTTTTCTGAGGCTTCAACTTACACAAAATGTTCAACATAATAGTAGCTGTCATTTTTAAATGCCAGAATCAAGGTAAAGTGAATAGTTACATACCAGGTATATTGAATACATGGTAACTGCTACATCATTATTCCCAGTTTTATTAGTACACTCATTCAACTAGTTAAGTATGATCACAGCAGAACTTGGACTCACTCAAATTTTCCTGTGCCCTTCCGGTAAAATAAAACAAACAAAACCCCCAAAACCTCTGAAACTATCCCCTTAATAGACACCACTTATAAATTTGGAACATCTATTCACTAAACTAATGTTTCAAAAATAATTCTTACATGGCCAAATTTAGTTCCAAAGTTGCTTAAAATAATATTTAGTAACTTCCTAGCTCCAATGTTTGTTTCTAAAAGGATAGTAGGCATAAAAGTTATCATCACGGGGCCTTTGCACCAACTACAATGCTCAAAACAATCCGTCTTTTAAATATCGTTGAAAATGTGTATAGTATTATAGAACTGCAGCGTCTATTTCCTTTGAATCAGGATCTGATGACAATGATCTCACCTCAAATCAATATTTGCGCATATAAGTGTTTACTGGTTATAACTACTGAGCAATATACCAGGGCGTTTTTGACACATTCAAAACTCTGAAATACATGCCTTTTTTGTTTGCATATATCCCTTTCACTGTTGCATATGTCACTGTGGAATAGGCATCTGTTGAATAGCAAAACATCTGTACTTCAATTTGATACTTAAATATTTATGGAGATGCATGATTACCTCTTAAGTGAAATAATTTTACTGATTATCCTTTAGTTTTATTTATAGTAAGGAACTATAATAAAATAGTGGTTGGACATTCCATTTTATATTCCAAAAGATGGAAGATCTTAACAGTGTTTCCTTTGTTTAATTTTGACATCTATTATGCATGAATCTCTTCAGATTTTTTTTTTATCTTCTTTTTTGGAGTAGAAACTGACAAAATTTGCTTTATCTTCAATGAATTAAGGTGCCTCCATTCAATAACAATTTTGCTCCTAATTCTTCCAGAAAGTTGCTTTGGAAGATATAAGAATATTATCAGAGGATAGATTTAGGAGATAGAAACATTATCAGAGGCTATAAAATGACTCACTTATAAACTCCAACTGTGCCCTGCTCCAGGGAATAATAATTTGGTCATTTTTCAAATTAGTCTAATTCTCCTGACTTTTGCTTTACCTCCAATGGCAGAAGGTAAGGAACTCTGAAATTGGGACAAAGGAGGCTCTCTGTGTTTATACACATTATGAAGGGAAATCAAAGGTTATATTTATATCTAAATTGAAAATTAGTTTTGTAGAGAAATCTTGGCCTGGAAAATGAAGACAGATTTGAATTTCTTTTCCAGCCTCTAGTCATCTCAGAGATTCACAATGATAGCCTGAGGCAGAGCGTTCCCTAACTCTCTGTCTCTTTTTCACCACTGAAAAAATAAGACCAACACTTCCAGGCTTCCACCTTAGCTACACCAGAATAATTTTGCAAAAATGAATGTCAATGTGCGATGTGCAAACACACAGTATCAATCTTAAAGGATATACGAATAACCTCTGAATTACTACACTGCATCTAGTTTGCAATCGAAGGAGATGATAAATAATTCACCTACCAGCTCAACAGAGAAACTATCAGCCAAATGCAATATACACAGTAATATTACCTATTCTTTTCCTTTGTAATTTGTGGAGAATTGTGGGGATGGGGTACTTTTCATTTGTCAGTTTGGATGAGACTTTGACCTAACAATTTTGTCACCTAGGCTCAGCTGAAACTGAGCCTGAGGCTTTAGCAAAACAACTAAAAACTCTGAACAAAGATTTTTTCGGCATATTGCCCCACCTGACATGAAGTGATGTTAGTTGTTTTGAAGTTTAGGAAAACTCCAAATCATTAGAGCTTGACTTCTAATT
This sequence comes from Ailuropoda melanoleuca, assembly GCF_002007445.2. Lineage (NCBI taxonomy): Eukaryota > Metazoa > Chordata > Mammalia > Carnivora > Ursidae > Ailuropoda > Ailuropoda melanoleuca. Next base: position 25,569,011 of record NC_048218.1, read on the forward strand.
AATATTTCTGTAGATTGAATAGGTTCAAAGGTTATAGTTTTTTTGCCCAATTTTCCAAATAATCTCTTTTTTTAATCACTCACTCTCTTAACTAAGTTCCCAGATACTTACAGTACCAAAGTGTTTTTTTTATTATTATTATTGTGAACAAATTTGTTAAACAATCACACCCTTCAGCTTTATTTATAGCTGTTAGTGTAGATGCCAGTAGAGGATCAGAGTGATAGATTTAAAGAAATTTTAATATTTTCTCTCAGATTTTTAATATTGCCTATTTTCTATCTAAGTATGTTTTAAATGGTTAAATATGTGTCATGATCATCAAGTCAAAATGCCAAAGGTCAAGAAGGGGGATATTAACCAGCAAGGCACCATAATAGATTTGAGTGAACCTGAACTTCAAAGTGATTAGGTGAAGAATTAAACATTAACAGGATCACTTGCAAAAGTGGAGGACTAAATCAGTGGTTTCCCTGTGTGGTTCCAGATTATCTACTTGTGGATTCTCAGGCCACATCCAGATATACTGAACAAAATATCAGTGCTAGGGCCAATGCATCTGCATGGCAAGCTATTAATATGATGCACAGCCAGGACTTGGAACCACTGGGCTAAATTACAATAAAAAAATCTATTTTTGAGACTAAGTGTTTCATAATACTATACACAGACAATTCTCATATTATTCCCCAGTACAGAATTGATATAGAATTCATTTTGAGGTAGGATAGATCTGTTTTGAATTCTGTCAAGGGGATTTATATACTGAAGAATTGATAGGACCTTATTTTTTTTGCAGAACAATAAGGTAATTCCAATGCATCCTACCCCTTTGTTAAATCCAAAAGACTTATGAATCATCCATGGAGTCAGACAGCTGGAAAGAGTGTAATGAAATAATAACACTGCATTTATGAAGCAAAATCCACAAGACATGTGAGAAGAGAAAAAAAATGCCACTCTCAATATTAGACAGAACAAGTGAACAAATAATAAGGGAGAAGATAGAGGACCTAGCCAACATAACCAAGAGGGTAGATCTAATCACTATACATTGAGCTCTACTCCTAATAGAGAATACAAATTCTTCTCAGGTACCTACAGAATGTTCACAAAAATTGATCACATATTAAACTGCAAAGAAAATATCAGAAACTTCCATAAAGTAAAATATTATAATTTTATTGGCATAATTATAAGGCTATAAAATAAGAAATTATATATATATTAAAAACAAACAAGAAAGACCTTTCTACTTGGACATTTAAAAAAACATTTTTATTAAATAATTTGGGTAAAAGAGGAATTTATAAATTGAAATGATAGAATTAAAGTATTGTAAGGATGGAAATAATGAAAGAAGAAAATGATCAAAGAATGTGATTATAGAAAAACAGTAGGTCTAATTAAAATCATATCATTATTCTTTAATAACAAAAGAAAAAAAGCACTGGCTAACCTGATCAAGAAAAAGCAGTGAGAAAGTATAGTAATAAAAAGATGCAAAATAAAAAACATAATAAAAGGGAAAAAAACATTGAAATCAAAGAAGTTAAAACATGCACATACGTGCGTGCACACAAACACCCATACACACACACCCACACACACCCAAACTGCTTTGCAGAACTCTAAATAAATTTGAAAAACTAGATAGGTAGATATTGCCAAATTGACTCTATTTAAATTATAAATCTTAAACAGACCAATTTCCACAGAAGAAAACCCCAGCAAGTTATCTAGGAATTTCTCCACAAAAAGCACCAGGCCCAGATGGTTTCACAGGAGATTTTTTTTTTTTTTTTTTTTTTTT